>NW_022631314.1:119589-160240 GCF_010015895.1 Lontra canadensis
AACAAGAGCAAAGGAGCAACAAGAATCTCCTGGTCAATCCAAGACAGTGGTCAGAGCCAGGCAAGCACTCAGGAGCCAACAATTACCCAGAAGTCAAGAGTTTCCGGGACAGAAATGAGGAAATGCAATGAATCATTTAAAGATAAACAACCTTGGGACGCCTCGGTGGCTCAGTTGGTTGGGCGGCTGCCTTTGGCTCAGGTCATGATCCCGGCGACCTGGGATCGAGTCCCACATCGGGCTCCTTGCTCAGCAGGGAGACTGCTTCACCCTCTGCCTGCCACTCTGTCTGCCTGTGCTCTCTCTCTCTCTCTAATAAATAAATAAAATCTTAAAAAAAAAATAGACAACCTTAGTTCTACTGTTGGATATCTGTTAGTGTACATCATAGCTATGGGTGATTTCAGTGTGGATCAATTTTGATCTCTATGTGCTTAATTACTTACTACTTACTCTTGTTTTTATGTTTTGAAAGTGGCTCATGTGTGTCCTCTATATGATTAAATCATATGCTATTTGAAGCAGGGATTAAATACACATACGTGCACGCACAGGCAGACACACATCCTCACTCTTCAAAATGTATGTATTGTTCTGCATTCAGTGGATATTGTATAATTGGCATTGGTAGAAAGCATTAATGTAATTAAATCACAGAGGAAGTGAACTATACTATAATTCAAATGATTGTTATTCCTGGAAGTACTCTATTTATCAGGACTACTTCTTTTGATGGGATAGACCAGGGAGAGGAACAGGCATTGTGGTAATCCCAGAATGACGTTTGATATATAAACCATGTTATATAGGTGGGGCCATTTTTCTTAGCTTCTAGCAAGGACAGTTAGCACAGCTGTGTAATCTTAGAGTCTAGAAGGGAATCATGCTATGGATAGATGAATATAGCTTTTAAGTAAAATATGAGAAGTTAATGTTTCTCATGTATATTTTGAAATAATAATTCTCACATATAAATTGTACCTTCTCTGTATGGTGAAATTTTCTGAGGATAGCAAATATTCTTTGGGCTTTAGGGCTATTTAAAAAAAAAATATGTTATATTTAAAATTGACCTAATTATAAGGAATTATTGAGTTAGATTATCAGAAAATTTGAAAGTTTAGTTGATAACTTCAATAGATTATTAATTTTAAACATTCATATTTCTATAGTTGAGTATTTGGTTCAGATTCAACTTTAATGGCATCAGAAAAATATGCACAAACCTAAATGAGAGGTCCAGGAAGTCAGCCAGGATATTTGAATAAAATCTTAAAAAAGAAAAGGTCTGCTAACTAGATTTAAAGAGAAAATTATAGCTTTACTATATTGTATTATGTATTCTTTCTACAAACTGTTTCTTTTCCAGCTTGTCAGAATTAAAGTTCCAATTATTCTGTGATATTCTAGAATTTTCTTTTCTAGAACTTAATTTTTGTCAAGTGAAATCTGTAGTAATTTTGTAATAAGTAAAGAGAGAACTAAGCAATCAGTAAAAAAAAAATTACTACAGAATGGAATTGGAGTGATTTTTAAATTTATTTCAAAACCAACTTACATGTGAAAAACCTTTTAACAGTGCAATTTATGTCTCGGTCAATTTAAAAAATAGCTCTTTTATACTAGGCCTTATGATTTAGTCTCTTCAATAATTATTTTAAAAACATAAGGTTCAGGTATTTTGATTCTTTTTTTTTTTTAAGATTTTATTTATTTATTTGACAGAGAGACACAGAGTGAGAGAGGAAGAGAAGCAGGGGGAGTGGGAGAGGGAGAAGCAGGCTTCCCGCTGAGCAGGGAACCCGAAGCAATGTGGGGCTTGATTCCAGGACCCTGGGATCATGACCTGAGCTGAAGGCAGATGCTTAACGACTGAGCCACCCAGGCACCCCTGATTCTTTTTTT
Source organism: Lontra canadensis (assembly GCF_010015895.1). Classification (NCBI taxonomy): domain Eukaryota; kingdom Metazoa; phylum Chordata; class Mammalia; order Carnivora; family Mustelidae; genus Lontra; species Lontra canadensis. The sequence continues at coordinate 121,495 of NW_022631314.1, forward strand.
AAAGACTTATTTATTTATTTGAGAGAGGGAAAGAGAGAATCTTAAGCAGACTCCCCACTGAGCATAGAGCCTGATTCCAGGATCAATGGAGACTACCTCTGCTGAAATGAAGAGTCAGATGCCTAACCGGCAGAGCGACCCAGGCACCCCCAGATATATTTTTTTAAGATTTTATTTATCCATCTGAGAGCGAGAGAAAGCAAGAGAGGGAGAGAGCATGAGCAGGGTGAGGAGCAGAGAGAGAAGCAGATTCCCAGCTGAGCAGGGAGCCCCATGTGGGGCTTGATCCTGGGGCTCCAGAATCATGACCTGAGCAGAAGGCAGACACTTAACCAACTGAGCCACACAGGTGCACCAGTTTTGATTCTTAATATTCCAGGGCATATTCATTAAGCATGTATTGCATGCCAATCACTCTTCTAGGCTGGGAGGAGGAGTTAAAAATCCCCTGTTTCATGGAGCTCCCTTTCTAAAACAGTAGATACCCGATAAATGAGTGAAATGTTTGGTATATTAGCTAGTTTAAATGCCAATGAGGATGAGTGAAGCAGATGGAGAATAAAAATCTGTGTATGTTTTTACATTTTATATAGGTTGGAAAGACAGAAAGTCACTCCTTTCTGCAAGGCTCTAAGAATATTTAAAAATATCTTTTTTATTTTTATTTTTTTACACTCTTAACACAGGCAGTACCTAAGAGGAAAGTGCTACTCAGGTCTCTTGTTCAGCTCTTCAGTATAATTATAATTTAATGATGAAATTAAACCCAGACACACATTGCTAATAAATTTAATGGAACAGATTAGCAATAGCTTAGTGAGTGTAAGACTTAAGGCTTTAACTGTTAATTCTTTAGCTGTCATTTCTCAGTAAACTGACTTTGATAGAGTAGGCACATGTTTTTTTGGAGGTACAGCAAACTAACAATATATCTACCTCACCCTGTCACTGTTACATGTTTATGCCATTGAGAAGCTTATTTTGTAGCGTGTTTGTCAATACGGTTTCTCATCCTGGCAGCTTTGTGTCTAGTGGGAATTGCAGCCAGGGTTAGAATCCATCACTGGTGGGAACCAGCCAGCTGAGCAGCGCACCACCTCGGGGAAGCTTCTGCTGGAAATGAAGTGTCCTTCAGCCGTGAGTGGACTGAAGCATTAAGCAACGAGGGTGGGGGTGACAGGTTGGGGATCCTGAAGGTGCAGCAGGATCTCAAGCCAGTTTTATAACTGTTACTTTAGATAATCCCAGATGAGTTAAAAGCTAAGGTATGGAATGCTTTCTTCCGTTTTATCCATTAAAGTCTTCCCCTGAGAGGATAAAGGAAGGGTAAGGAGTGTACCTTGCAACCCCTCCCCATTCCTTGTTCTGATAGTATTAGCTCCCTTATGGCCCTGTAGAAGTGACTCCCTGGAGAAGTGTGGACAGCTGGAGGCAGCCCCTCTGTGGCCTATAAAATGTCATTGGGAGCCACAGCCAAAGACTGTGGGGGAGGGGAAGGGCCACTTCAGGACTGTGGAAAACACTCCCTTTCCCTCAGCATCCTGAGGCCTTGTTTCTTGCGTTATTAATAGAGTCTGGGAGCTTGGATTCTGGTGCTGAAATTTTTTTCTGAGTTAGTTCTATAAATGATATTTTTAAAGCAACCTTTTGTGGAGTTTCATTCTTCAGTTCACTGAATTTGTAGCACAAAGGAATGGAAAGAGATTTATTGCTATTGTCATTACCAACTTCAGAATAGAAATTGGTGAGTAATTATACTTACATTAGACTTTTAAAAAGTATATGTGAGGGAAAGGGATTCAGCTGGCTGCATTTTTTGATAAGGTTCTGCGCTTTCCTCTTCTGTTTCTCTTTAGAGACCATTATATGGCTAATACATCATAAACGTGAAAAGGAAGTGCAAACACAATTACCACAGAAAGTCGAAATCTCTTCCATTCACTTCTTTATGCTGTTTGTGACTTGTTTGCCTGATTGTTTCAAAGTAAGATAAAGCTTGGGATTCTTATGAATCATTATCAGTGGCACTGTTTTTTTTTTTTTATATTTTTATTTATATATTTGACAGACAGAGATCACAAGCAGGCAGAGAGGCAGGCAGAGAGAGAGAGGAGGAAGCAGGCTCCCTGCTGAGCAGAGAGCCGATGTGGGGCTCGATCCCAGGACCCTGAGATCACGACCTGAGCTGAAGGCAGAGGCTTTAACCCACTGAGCCACCCAGGTGCCCCTCAGTGGCACTGGTTTTGAGTGTGTGGTGTGGTTCTGACAAAACTGGGACAAAATCAACCTTCACGCTAGCAGCCACTGTACCAAACTAATCACAAGAATGTGTACAGAATATATGCAGTGAGCTTTAAAGGCAAGTACATTTGTCTAATGAGATAATGCAAGATACAATGTAAGGAGGGAGATCAGATATAGAATGAACAATCCGTTAACTCTGTAACAAAATGTTCCGTGCCATCAGTAGCTCTTCCGTGGGGGCTTTGAGATTTTCTGCTCCACTCTGCTCAGTTTCTTAGTCCTCATCCAGTCCTGAAGCCCCCAAAGGAGGAGCTGAGGGCTGATGGGGCTCCTTAATCAAGAATACAGTGAATGTGGGTGAAGTGATCCCTGGGAAACAAGGCTGCGTTTACAATTTGGTCTAAGATAACATCTGGACATTTCAGAGGTCACAAAAGGAGCTGCGGTCAAGGGTTAACACAGCTGAAGTCTGCAGTCTGTGACACAGAGCCAAGGAGCAGCTTCGGGTGATTTCCGCCATCTTTTACACTTGAGAAATGTAGCTCCTTCTCCTTAACCCCTTCCTGTGCCCTCTGGTCTAGTCATTCCCTCTCCCCCTTCACTTTCAGGTTCCTCTAGCAGACAGTTTTCCTAGACTGACCAGGTAGCATTGAGTATGGGCTTTAGGCTTATGGTAACTTCTGAGGGGTGGATAATCCCATAATGATAAAGATTAGGATCCATATTTGTAATCCAAGACGAGGTAGATTTTGACTGCTTTCATTAAACTTATTTCATTAGATGATTAGAATAATCATTTAAGCCATTTGGTTCATAGTTACTCCCTTAATGCATTTTTTTTTCACCTAGAAAGGTTTACTAATGTTTTATGATTCATGTATAATTTTGAAGAATATTTATCAGACTCAAAGAACTTCCCTGTTAACTCGAGTCTGGTCTTGGCGACAAACTGGCCATTTAGAAAAGCTTGAAAACTTTCCTGACCACTTGTTTGAAGTTTGCTGTTTATTTTGATCAGCATGTTCACTTGGCTACCCCTGTGGAAATGTTAGAAGGGTCTTCTTTCAGTTCATTTCTGGTCCCAGGTAGACACGGATGAAGTGAGTTCCTCCAAACAAAAGCAACAGAGTGAGAGAATCTTCCGCTATCATCTGAGCCAGCCTTGTCTTAACATCCTACAATTCAAGTTTCTATGGCTTGATTTGTTCTAATTCCCAGGACCTGGAATATTTCTTCTCCTTTTTATTTATACCGTTGCTCTAATTTGTTTAGAAATTCAGGAAGTGTGGAAGAAAAGTTGAGAGAGAAATCGGTTATCTCCATTTTGGGAAACCAAAGAGCAAAGTGGTTTTGTTTACTAACTTGATGTTGTATGTTTGAGTAACAGTTGTTGAGAGCTTAAGGTCTTTTTCATAGAGTCATAATCTCTGAATTTCACGTGAAACAGTATAAGGTCCAGATACAACTTAGTTTTCAAACTGTCACCCCAAACTAAAAACAAAAATGAATAAAAAAACCCCAAACCCCAAAACCTCAAATGAGAGCTATTCCTATTCACATGAAGAAATACTGTAATGATCATCAGTCTTTCAACAACGTGGGATTAATTACCCAGTAAAAAGAACAATACCCCTAGACTATTTTCATGCTTCTATGTCTCTGATGGAGCCAATTTACAAATAAAAGCTGACATTTTACTTTGCAGTTCTCAGCATTGCCAATCCCCCGCGGCAATTGTGCTGGCCTGTCAGTTTGGGAAAATACACTAAAACTAACTCAGAGTTAAGAGTTCTCATACAAGTAGCTATAAACTCATGTTTTCTCGATCAGGAGGTAATCCTCTTTTGATTTCAGAGTAAGTAAGAAATGCGAAACGCATCAAGAGAAAACCATTCTCCTCTTCTAAGATTGTGATGCAATTGATGTCCTACACAAGGATCCTCAGAACCTGCTAGACTAGAGCCTGGAGGGTCAGGACAGAGACTAATGGTATAGGGCTCCCTTCCTCCCCCTGTTGACCTAGCAGAGTTTCCACTGTCTGAAGGATTTATCAGTTACAGTCTTATACTAATTTACCTAATGCAAACAGATTCTCCTTCATCTGTCATGCTAGTGCCAAAGAGGAAAGGCCTATGGCTTTTGAGTAGATTATATTTTTGATGGAAGTTGCTGGAAAGACTGTCTCATTCTATGGTTTTGTCTTTGTAGAACAGTGATTAAAGTGGTCTGACCAAAGGATTGGTGTAGGGGAGTCATGGGTGGTCAAGGTAGCCTAGGGTCAGAGGGTTGAGTGGCCTCGAATGCCAGATTAGTTTAGAACTAGTGGTAGACAGTGGAGAGGTGGGGAGTTTTTGGAGCAGAAGTCACAGAATTGAGCCTTGATTCAAGAAGGGTCATCTGGCAGAAAGTCTTTTAGCAATAGATTGTAGGAATGGCTTCATTGGGCACAGGTGAGCCTGGAAGAGACCAACCGATGAAGCCCAATGAACGTCAAAAGATTAAATGAGTGGAGACTATGATGAGGCCCCCACTCCAGACCACCTTAATTAGAATCTTGGGATCGGGAGAGAGAGTGGAGAGTCAGGAATTAGTATTTTTAAAAGGCTTCCTAGCTGATTTGAATGTGTAGGTAAAGTCAAAAAAGAAAAGGAAAGGAATAAAATAGCATTAACATATATATCAATCAGGGATTGAGATGAATAATGTTTTTTCCAATATGCTGCTAGAAAGCTGATAAGTGTGGTTTAAGTTGTGGGCATGCTTTCTTGAAAAGAGAGAGAGCCCTGAGATGACAGAGACAAGATGTTGAGTTGAGGACTGGTATGCATTATGGAGTAGTTTAAAAACCACCAGCAGAAAGACATTATTGCATTAGCCAAAATGATCAGAAATGGGGCAGAATGATCACAGTCATGACCCAGAACAAGCTTTTTCTGCAGTTGAATTTGTTTAGGAATTTTTGTTTCTCCCTTTTCATGCTTTGATCTATTTCTCCAGATACATGAATCTCTGAGGGAAAAAAAGGAGTTTTTTTGTGTGTTTGTTTTAAGTTTAAAGTGCTATGCAGTGGGATAGTTAAGTTGGCTACCTGGTACAGTGAAATCTGACTTCTGGCCCTTCCGCTACTTATTAGGAAAAGGGAGAAAGTAATTGATGCGTGCCAAATAATTCTCATAGAGTGGGAATTTATACACATTATCATTAACCTTCCCAATAGTCCTGTGATGTAGGGATTAACTTCCCAGTTTTATAGGAAATAAAAGGAGGCTCTAGCTTTTAAGAGAGCACACACCTGCTCTTGCTCCCAAGTCTGTACTATTTCTTATTACCTGTCCTGTCTCAGCAGACATGAGAAACAGTGGAGATAAACCGCGGGTGCAAAGGTTAGTATTATTATTGTCATTTTCAGTTATTATAGAGATAACCCAGATGGATGGCTCATTTAAGGTTATGTGAAAGTAAATGACAAAGGAGAAGGTGTGCAGAGGAAAGCAGAGTTCATGACCATACCCAAAGAACAGAAAGAAGGTTTAGGCTGAAGAAGCAAGTAGATTCACTTCACTCTCCTCACATTTTCTTTTGAACCCAACCCTATGGGCTTTTATTTCATCACTCCACAAAATATATATTTATCCAAGTCACCAGTGCTATCCTCGTTGCTAAATCCAGTGGCCATTGGCCAGTTTCTCAGTCCTCTTTTTGCTTGACCTAAAGGAATGTTGATCTTCTCGTTGAAACATTTCCTTCCAGGACAGTATATATTGACTTTGTTTCTGACTCTGTGCTCCACTATCTCAGTGTCCTTTGCTGGTTGCTCATCTTCTCCATGATATATAGCTGTTGGAGCCACATGGTATCTATCCTGGAGACACAGGATTCATTGCTCTGACCATTTTTCTTCTCTATGTACATTTATTACTTTGGTGGTCTTGAATGTCTGTGTCTCTCCATGGATGTCCAATACATGTCTCAAACTTAACATGGCCAAAATCAAACTGCTTAACACCTCCCCTCACCTCATTCTACTTTCTCCCAGCCAAACCTCATCTTTCTGAGATCTTACTCTTGTCAGTAAACAACAACTTAATCTTTTCTCATTGATCACATTTAATAGTGGCAAATCCTTTTAGCTCTATTTAAAAAAAAAAAAAGAAAATCCAGACTTTACATACGTTCATGATAAAAACCCTCAACAAAGTAGGCTTAGAGGGAACATACCTCAACATATGTGAAAACCCCACAGCTAACATCATTCTTAATGGGGAAAAACTGAGAGCTTTTCCCCTAAGGTCAGGAACAAGACAAGGATGGTCACTTTCACCACTTTTATTCAACATAGTATTGGAAGTCCTAGCCACAGCAATCAGACAACAAAAAGAAATAAAAGGCATCCAAATTGGTAAGGAAGAAGTATAATTTTCACTATTTGCAGATGGCATGTTATTATATATAGAAAGTCCTAAAGACTCCAACAAAAAGCTGCTAGAATGAATAAGTGAATTCCGTAAAGTTGCAGGATATAAATCAAAGTACAGAAATCTGTTGCATTTCTATACTGAAGCAACTGAAAGAGAAATCAAGAAAACAATTCCATTTACAATTGCACCAAAAATTATAAGGTACCTAGTAATAAACCTATACTCTAAAAACTGTAAAACATTGATGAAAGAAATTGAAGATGACACAAAGATAGGGAAAGACAGTGCATGCTCATGGATTAGAACAAATACATTAAAATGTCTATGCTACCCAAAGCAATCTACACATTTAATGTAATCCCTATCAAAATACTAACAACATTTTTTGATGAAATAGAACAATTCTAAAATTTTTATGGAACCACAAGACTTTGAATAGCCCAAGCAATCTTGAAAATGTGAAACAATGCTGAAGGTATCATAATTCCAGATTTCAACCTATTTAAAAAGCTTATGTCATCAAAACAGTATGGTACTGGCACAAAAAATGGACACATAGATCAATGGAACAGGATGGAAAGCCCAGAAATCCATCTATGAAAAAGGAGGCAACAATATGCAATAGGAAAAAGTCTCTACAACAAATGGTGTTGGGAAAACTAGACAACTACATACAAAAGAATGAAATTGGACCACTTTTTTTTAAATATTTTATTTATTTATTTAACAGAGAGAAACAGAGATCACAAGTAGGCAGAGAGGCAGGCAGAGAGGGAGGGGGAAGCATGCTCCCCGACGAGCAGAGATCCCTACATGGGGCTTGATCCCAGGACCCTGAGATCATGACCTGAGCTGAAGGCAGAGGCTTAACCCGCTGAGCCACCCAGGCGCCTCTGGACCACTTTTTTATACCATACCCAAAAATCAACTAAAAGTTGAGGAAAGACCTTATTTGTGAGATTCAAAACCATAAAAATCCTAGAAGAGAACACAGGTGATAATTTCTCTGACATTGGCCATAGCAACTTTTTTTCTAGGTATGTCTCCTGAGGTAAGGGAAACAGAAGCAAAAGTAAATTAGTGGGACTTACTCAAAATAAAATGCATCTGATTAAAGGGGGCACATATTGCATGGAGCACTGGGTGTAGTGCATAAACAATGAATCTTGGAACACTGAAAAAAAAATAAAAAAGTAAAATCCCCGCACAGAAAAATAAAGGTCCATCACTGCTGTGGGTAATTTTTCAAAATGCAATGGAGGATATAAATGTAACTCCAAAGTAAAAAAGATCTAACAATGTGTTAAACTACTGTAAAATCACATAAATTAGTGTAAAGTCTACTGTGAAAAGAATAATATTCTTTAAAATCTTTTAAAAAAATAAAATGCATCTGCACAGCAAAGGAACAAAAAAACTCAAAGACAACATACTGAATGGAAAGAGATATTTGCAAATGACATATCTGATAAAGGCTTAGTATCCAAAATGTATTAAGAACTATACAACTCAACACGAAAAGCCAAATAATCCAATTAGAAATGGGCAGAAGACAGGAACAGACATTTCTCTAAAGAAGATATCCAAATGGCGAACAGACATATGAAAAAATGTTCAACATCACTCATCATCAGGGAAGTGCAAATTAAAATCAGAATGGGATACCTCCTCAGACCTTTCAGAATGGCTAAGATCAAAAAGAGAAGAAACAGCAGATGTTGGTGAGGATGTGGAGAAAAAGGAAACTTCTTGCACTGTTGGTAGGGATGTAAGTGCTGCAGGGACTGTGGAAAACTGTATGATGGTTCCTCAGAAAGTTAAAAATAAAACTACCCTATGATTCAGCAATCACACTACTGAGTATTTACCCAAAGAATAGAAAAACACTAATTCAAAAGGGATACACGTACCCCCATGTTTATAGCAGCATCGTTTACCAATGCCAGGATATGGAAGCAGCCCAAGAGTCTATTGGTTGTTGAGTGGATAAAGAAAAGGTGGTATACACACACACACACACACACACACACACTGGAATATTTCTCAGCCATAAAAAATTAAATCTTGCCATTTGCAAGGACATGTATTGAGTTAGAGAATATTAATGTTAAACAAAATAAGTCAGGGAAAGACAAATATTGTATGATTTCACTCACATGTGAAATTTAAGAAACAAAACAAATGAGCAAAAGGGCCTAAAAAAAGAGAGAAAGAGAGACAAACCAAGGAATAGTCCTAACTATGGAGAACAAACTGTTGGTTACCAGAGGGGAGGTGGGGGGTCATCGGTGAAGCAGGAGATGGGGATTAAGGAGTACAATTGCTATGATGAGCACTGGGTGATGTAAGGAAGAGTTTATTTATTTTTTAAAGATTTTATTTATTTATATGACAGAGAGAGAAAGCATAAGCAGGGGCAGTGACAGAGGGAGCGGGAGAAGCAGCCCCACACCCCCACCCCACAGAGCAGAGAGCCCAATGCGGGCCTCAATCCCAAGACCCTGGGATCATGACCTGAATTGAAAGCAGATGCTTAACCAACTGGGTCACCCAGGCACCCTCACATGCGGAAGTGTCGAATCACTATAGTGGACACCTGAAACTAATATAACACTGTATGTTAACTAACTGGAATTAAAATAAAGACTTGAAAAAATTCAAACTTTAACCATTTTTCACTACCTCTGTCCACTGCTGTTATCCTGATACAGCAGTTTCCTGCTTGGTTTCCCTGGATTCCTACAACCAGGGTAGCTGGGGTAATTCCTTATGAGCATGTCAAATCATTTCACTCTTTTGGTTTAAGCCCTCCAAATACTTTTCATCTCCTTCAGAGTAAAAGCCGTGTCCCTCCAGTGGCCTGTGAGACCTTGTGATCTGCAGTCTTCTCTGTTACATCTCAATCTCATTTCCTGCTATTCTTCCAACTTGCCTTCCTCTGATCACAGTCACCCTTCGCTGATCCTCAACATGCTGGGTGGAACTTTGCACTATTGTTCCCTTGGCTTGGAACGCTCTCCCCCCAGGTACTCTCATGGCCAGGTCCTTTGCTTTCTTCGGATCTTTGCTCAGATGCTGCTTCTCAGTGAGGCCCACCCTGACCACTGTTATACCAAGTTGTATCTCTTCCCTTTTCAACCCAACACTCCTCACCCACCTTTACTGCTTTAATTTCTCTAAAGCACCTGCTGACCTACTAAATACCTCAGTTATCTTGTTTGTTCTTCTCCCACTAGGAAGCGAGTTCATTAGGAAAGGAAGGAGATCCATGACTGTTTGTTTATGGCTATTCACACAACCTCTAAAACAATGATTAGCACATAGTAGGTGTTCATAAATGTTTTTTGAATCAATTGGTGTGACTCATACTCAGTATCATATAAGACATATATATGTGTGTGTGTGTGTGTGTGTGTGTGTGTACTTAAACCATTTGTTAAGAAAACTTCTTAAAACATACACAATGCATTGGAAAGGTATTAGAAATCTAGTAAAGGGTTACAAATTTGAGTCTGATCTATTAATGCTAAGAGTTTAACGAAGTAGATATTGATAATAAAATGGATGATGAGAAGGGATACACTGACAAAATTAACTCATAAAACTAAGACGCAAGTAACCATTGAGGAAGAAGCTAAAGAGAAATGAAATTAGCTAGGGGACTGCATCTATAAGGAGATGTCATTCAGTGATTACCCAATAATACTTTTTAAAATTACTGAGAAATACTGTAGTGGAAGAGATACTGTTAAACTTTCGATTTGTCTTGGAAAGCAGTCAACTAATTATTTTCCATGTGTCTGAGCAGTGTAATAAGACAACAGTGATTAGTGGAAAGTACTTTTGGTGTGGGAAAGGAAGTATACTACTTTGGGAAATAAGGATGTTGTAGAAATTAATATTTTAAAGTCTTAAGAGGATTCCCATAGGGGGCTGATATATTTTCCAAAGTCCTTTGTTATGATGAAATATGGGAGGTTATTTTCTAAGTACCAATTTGTGAACATAAGCATACGTATGCCAAGGGAGATTTGAAATTCAAGAAACTGATTTATATGAAACCACTTGTTTGATGTGATGTCCTTAATGATTTGGTTTTATTTTCATCCCATCCCTATGTCTAAACACATAATTAAAGTTCACCATTTTGAGAGGCTCAGATGTCCTTGCTTTTGGCTGTAATAGTAGAAGTTTGATTTCCAGTACCAGTAATTCTTATAAATGAAGTCTACTGGTGATCTCCACAGAACGTAGGCTATTACTATATATGAAGAGGCAGAAAAAGTGTCATTTTTAGTTTATGTCTTTCTATGGAAATACCTTACACTATCAGATTAGGCAGGTCTTTTGTGTTGAAAAAATATGAGTGAAACCTCCTGTGGATTCCATTGTTTCTTGTAGCTGCTGTGGAAATTCTCTCGCAATGCCTTCAGACTCCTTGACCACACTGATGAACGTATTTACTGTTGCACTGACTGCTTTCTTGCCTTCTTTGAAGCCTTTCCTAACCTGGCTTCTTGACCCTTCTTTTCAGAAGAAAGACCCATAACCTTTTCCCATGACCATCTTTTAACCATATATTTTAACTCTGCCCCAGTAGGATCTCCTTTTGCTTCCCTGTGGCATTTGACATTGCTCATCAGTGTTACTTTTTTGAAATTGCCTCCCTGGGTAGCATCCGTGAGGTTCACTGATGAAAGTCTATAATATCCCCCTTTGCTTTCAACTCTCTTTCTTGGCTTTTCATTCCCCTTTTTATATAAATTTTATCTGTCTTTTTAATAAACTTATCAACTCATCATGGCCTCTACAATTACCTTTACATAAATAAAACTAAAGTCAAATATATCATTCCAGTTAAGATGTTGAGTCCCAAAGTCATGTCTTCTATATACGGGACATTGCACCATATGTTTCACTTTTGCCTCCAATTCTGTCATTATTTTTCCTCTCTTGGGCCCTACTACCTTCGTATAATTGGCATTTTCCAATTTCCCTAGACTGGAAGGCTCGGTGTCTTTTTGGTCTTCTTATTTTTTATCCCCTATCAAACCAGTCTCAATGTCCTATTGACTCCCTCTTCTGATTGTCTTTAGAGATTTCTAAATGTGTCCAGATTGCTGCTACTTATGTAATGAATTGATCTCCCTTTGTTCAGGGGAGATGTAACAATGACAGAGCGGGCAGAGTGATAACCATCCAACAAACATGCCCAGGTTAGTTTTCCCAAAATACTGTTTTCATCTTTTTATTTATTTATTTATTTATTTATTTATTTTCCTAAGACAGACCTCACCTCCTTGAGGCTCACACATCCTAATTTCTCCAGCTGACATTCTAGAACCTTCATAAAAATCCCCTTACCATATCTGTTCACACTTACCGTGGCTACCCCTAACAAATCTCTCCTGTAGGGTTTGTTTGTTTCTCAAGTAATCCAATCAGTTATCTTGCTGACTTATCTGATTGCCTCTGCTTATGCTCTTCTTTCTGCTGGGATAAACTCCTCTCTTCTTGGATATCCATATTCTACTTGCCTTGTAAGACTTGATTCAAATATCACATTTCTATAACGACATCCATACCACTCTTGCCTTTCATCACCTCCCAATGTTTTGTTGTTCATATCACAAATTTCATCATTTCAATGCTACTTGTCTTGCATCATCATTTATGTGGTTTCTGTAGTAATTATTTGTTTGGATATCACAGTTTACAAATCATTATTGTATTTGTGCCTGATAATAAGGCAAATCAGACATTTTATATTTGGGATCAATAATACTAGTAAGAGCTTCAGAACACACAGATAATGAGAGTAAAATGTGAAATAGAAGTGGGATGTAAGGATTAATGCTAAATGCAGCACTTTTTCCATTGCTCTTTCAAAGTTCGTTATTCCTTCCTTTCCTTTCTTTTCTTTTCTTCCTTCTCTTCTTTAAGATTTTATTTATTTATTTGACAGAGAGATACAGAGAAAGAGAGGGAAAAAGCACAAGCAGGGGGAGTGGGAGAGGGAGAAGCAGGCCTCCCGCTGAGCAGGGAGACTGATGTGGGGCTCCATCCCAGGACCCTGGGTTGATTTGAGCTGAAAGCAGATGCTTAACTACTGAGCCACCCAGGCGCCCCTCAAAGTGCTTGCACTTACTGTAAAACTTAACTCATTTTTTTCTTTATGTTTTCCACAGAACCAAGCTTATGTCTGTTACCTAGTAGATGTTAGGTATCTTACTGGCTGATTGTAATATATGGAATAAGTAATCAAGAAAATGGTCTCTTGAGTTATAAAATTGCACTTAAAAATTTACCTTTCTGCATTTAGGGAGAAGGGACAATTGGAGAAAAGGTCCAATATTACTAAAATTTGCTTTGCTGTGTTCTGATAAACAACTTTCTTAAAATAATTCAAATTATAAGAACCTCATGTTTGAAAGCTCCTCTCTGAGAGTTGCTTTTGTGATACTACTCTGGACTTATACTGTTGAAATAGAATTTTGCTCATGTCTTGGTTAAGAAGAAAAAGCATGATTATTAGGTTGAAAAAGTAAAAGGTATACATTCTGAAGGTATAAATTTATGAGCATTTTTATGTCATGTTCTAAAATATATTTAATATATCTCTCTATATAAATATATACACTTTATATTTTAATAAATGTATCTTAGAACATGGCATAAGATCAGTCAGCTTCAATATTAACCAGAAATATTCTATTTTATTAAGGTTTGGAGTTAATTTTCCCAAATAAGGAATAACAAAAGGATGAATGAAAAGGAGTTGATTTTTTTAAATAATGTTTTTGTAGTAGGTTAAAATAGTGTGATTGGTCACCCGTGAGGTTGGCAAAATGTTCCCATTATTAATCATGCAAATTCTGAGAATTTCTTTGGGGCTGGTTGTACAAAACTAATACAAAGAAGTGACTTAGCTTTTACTACAGTGAATAGTTATGCCTGTTCTAATCAGAGACAATATAATGATGCCATTTTAAAGATGATTGTTTTAAATCCATTTACTGCTTAGGTCTCTTTCAGTTTTACTCTCCTGTTCATGTGAGGGTATAAACAATTGGATATTAAGTTAGTTGTAGAAACAGGCATAAAAATGGACAGTTTTTGTGTTCAGGCCAGTCTTTATTGTATCCTATTTGCTATGTCTCAGAACCAGCTCCTGATTCCTTTGCTCCTGGTTATTTCTGCCACTCCCTGGTCTCCACGTTTGTTCCTCTTTCTGGAGCTCTCTGAACTGGTTTTGGCTTTTATTATCTCTCAATTTTTCCTTGCTAAGAAATTAAGTTTCCTAATGAATGTACAGCGTTTACTTTATTCTTTTCGCTCTAAAAAATGTATATTAGCTCAGTGACTTACCGAGAACCAGTGCAAACTCACGGCCTCTTGTGGTTAGAGCCTCCTAGTCTTTTGAACTTTTATGAACAAATGAACTGGGGCACCTGGGTGGCTCAGTCGTTAAGCATCTGCTTTCAGCTTAGGTCATGATCCCAGGGTCCTGGGATTGAGCCCCACATAAAGCTCCCTGCTCAGCGGGCAGCCTGCTTCTCCCTCTCCCACTCTCCCTGCCTGTGTTCTCTCTCTCGCTATGTCTCCCTCTGTCAAATAAATAAATAAAATCCTTAAAAAATAACAACAAGAAATGAACTGATAGATCTGGTTGATGTTACGAGTGCATAGCCTGTGCTTTTCTGTCTCTATGTCCTTTTCATTGTGTTTTCTCTACGTATCTTTAAGCAGAAACTGTGCCTTTCTCCTATTTTTATCTTCTATAATTAGTTCATAATGCACTGCCAATCCTATAGTGAACCTAGAGAATGAATGAATGACCAAATGCATTTAAAGTGAAACAAATAAATGTTAGTATACATCTTTTTAAAAAATCTCTTACATTTCCAAGTACATAATAGTCTGAATAAACTAAATATAGGAGAAGATGAGGGCAATGGAATTGAACAAAGTGTTGGATGGAGATTGTTATCAATAAGTAGGGCAAGGAAGTAGTGCCTAAGTAAGTATTATATTTTAGCATGTAATTATATCTTTTCAACCATATCTTATTCATTTAATGTTCCCAGTATTTATCAGGAATTCAATAACTGGTTTTTGTGAATCAAATACATGAATTGTGTCTCACATATTTTTAAGTATTTGCTTAAATAATAATGCACTGCTGCAGCTGGTTTCCAAAGTTGTCTCCCCAAGGAACTTTACCTCCTAGTGGTCACACTTTTGTGGCATCCTTTCTTTGACTCTGAGCTGGCCCTGTAAGTTGCTGTTGACCAAAGACTCCTAGGTCTAGGTCATAAGAAGCTGTGCAGCTTGAAGGAAGATTTTCTTTTGTGATGCTTCGCCTCGAAGCCAGCCACCATGTAGGAAGTGTACCTATTCTGAGACCACTGTGCCATGAGAAGCTTGAGCCATGTTAAGAAAATCACACAAAAGAGAAAACAGTCACTGTACCATACTGTAAAAATGTACCTGTAAGGAGCGCCATGCAGTTAAACTCATGTTAAAGGTCAACTGTTTTGTGTCTCCTATTTTTCACATACCACTGTTTGTGCAATTTACCTGTAGTTTTTTAATTGCTATATTGTATCCCATTCTGTCAGTGTATCACAATTTATCCATTCTACTCTTGATGGACATTGGAGTAGTTTCCTCTTGTTGACTAATATGGATAGTCTTGCTGTTAGCATAAAAGTAGGTAGCCGTTTCTGTTGGGTGGTTTTGAATTGTTTCATGGCTATTTTGCATTGCATTAGTTTTGTGTCTACAAGTCGTAGCCTATATGCCATTTTAGAGTGTAATGACTAGGGTGTATGTGTTTCTCTTTCTCATCATAATGCCTACCAAGCAGAGTTTATAGTTTAATTATTCAAGAAATATACCTTGATTGTTCATTTAGAAATTTTAAAGCACATATGCTTGGCTGCTCAAAAAAAGTTCTAAATTAATCATGGAGTTTGTACTCCAGTGTTTAAGGACAAAAAATAAGGACTATCTTTTTAATTAGACATTCCTGTTGAATAAATAGCAGATTGTTGGAAAATATTTTATCTGCCCAGAGCTATTGTTTATTGTTTTACAAATAGCATGAGAAAGAAAATCACTTTTCTCATAATGATAGAAGAAAGGATAGTAATAAACAACTGAAGTTTCTGTGTACTATTATCAGACCTTAGGGTTCTAAGCTTCAATGAATCACTTGTTAGGATAGAGCTTATAAATTATCAGTGTGTGTAACCGGAGAATAGTGTTAGAGTAAATATTTTCCATTTGATGAGCTATGTTTTAGAGCTACATCATATCATTTACTGTAGTAAAAATTAATGGGTACTAAGATTACAATAAGTTTTCCTTCACAGCTGATCAACTTGAGGAATTGTCTTGTTCTTTGCCTCTTTGCTGTAACATTTGGATTATTTATTTTAAACATTACAATGATAAAGCTATTCCAAATAGGCCAGGTCTGGTTACTTTCCATCCCAGCAAATTTACTTTAGGTGCCAATACCATATGGAAAATTTGACTCTGATATACCAGACTTTTTTTTTTGTAAAGTGTAGCTCTTGAACAAAAAAAAAGAGTGACATGGTGATTTAAATTAATTTCAGATGGTTTATAGTTTGTGGTTTGTGGTTAATGCTGAAGAATCAGGATATATAAAAATATTAAAGAATCTTTTCAACTACCAAGCTTAAAATATGCGTGTTTATGAACAAATGCCATGCATTTTCTATCTTGGTTTATCTTTGTTCCTTTAATTCCTAGTATTTTTTTTTTAATACCATGATATCTTTTGCATCTTCCCATTCATATATTTATTCAGCAAACATTTACCGAGTGTTTTTTGTGAGGTAAACATTACTGTGGGCCTTCCATTTTCAGAGACTTGGCTCTTCCCTGGAGGAGATCAAGTGTACTGGGAATTCCAGCTATATAGACGGATACAATATAATATCTGTAAACCTGAGCAAAGTAGGATCAGAGTGACTCGTTCTGCCTAAGGGAGTCCAGGAAGTTGTACACAGCAGGTAACATTGGAAGGGAGACATGAAGGATGTTTAGTAATTTGAGCAAAAAAGTGGAAGGAAGGATCTTCTGTGCAAAGAGAGTAGTGAAATACAGAGGCACAGATATGAGAGAGGTTTGGCATGTTCAAGAAACAATGATAAATGCCGTTTTCTTAGAGCTTAAAGCACACTGGGATAAAGAAGAGGGGGAAGACTTGAGATGAAGAAGGTTACCATTTCCACTGCCAGACATGAAAAGCACAGCCTTCCCCCAGAATGACCCCCTCCTTTTTATCTTGGAACAGAACAGTAATATGGGAACTGGTAACCCTTTGTACAAGTGGCAGGAATTGAATAAAAAGTAGGCTTTTGATCAGCAAAGAAAATAGGATTGAGTTTTCTAAAAAAGTGTAAAAAGGACAAATGAGAGTAAAACCCCAGCATAGTCTCAGAGCAATAAGTAATCAGTGGTCATTCCCAAAGTAGAGATGCTACAGATAAGAGGGAAGGAAGCCTCCATTAGAGTGCCATTGAGCACTGGGCATGGTTTTCTCTATTTCTTCGTCTTCCTTCATCAACATGGGTGAAACCACAGAGGACAACTGGATGGAATTAGGTAGACACTAATGTGGTTGATAACAGAAATAGGCAACAGAATGATTATGATAGGGAGATATGATGGCCTGAGAGTGAGAAAGTAAAGTTTAAAGGCATAAATCGAAATTTCTGCAATTCTATAATTACTGGGAAAGAGATGTTCTGTGTTTTAAACAAGCTCCTAAAAGAAGGGAACAGTATTAGGAGAATGTTAGGAAAGTAAATGTGGTCTTACCAGGAAGATGTTGGTAAAGACAGGTGACACTGGATGGAGGTGTCACCTCCATCCGTGCATTTCCCTGTGTTCTGGAGGCCATATTTTTAGAGATAATTACAGAGAAAAGAGAATGGCCAGGGGAGGTAACCAGGGTGGTGAACAGTCTGGGAAGAATATTGCAGGCAACAGAGACAACGGACCTGAAGCTAATCAACCCTCCCATTGAATAAAGGGGGCAAGATAGTCAAAAGCAAGAATTGTCTAGAGGGAAGGCAACAACCACTAACTGGAAGTCCAAGGAGTAGATTTAGTTCTATGAAGAAATTTAGTTCTATGATCTTTCTTACGACTTTCATTGACAATAGGGAAATAAACAACTTTGGAATACCTCCAAGATAATGAGTTCTCTGTGTATTGGGAATGTTCAAGCTGTGATGGGTGCCAACTTGTCAGTAATGCTGTGATTTGTAGGCATTTTGACTAATGACCTTCAGTGTCATTAGAAGATGTCTGAGAATGTAAAATATGACACTCTTGATAGCCTTAAGATGTATGTGAAGAGACTCCATGCCTCCGTTCCCCCATCGAAAAGTGTGGATAGTAAGAGTGACTGCCACATAAAAGAGGGTTAAATGTGTTTAGTAAAAAGTAGATGCTTAGTACGAGTTTGCTATCATACTTTAATTTTTAGTATGGCTCCAAAGCTCATGATGTTTTCCCTGAGATGCAGTGGGTTGGGGGAATGTCACAGCTAAAGAAATATGAAAAAAATATTAGAATCTTCATTCTTTTCAGGGGGAAAATATATGTATATATAATATTATTATATTATATTATATTATATTATGTTATATTATATATATAAAATAAAAATATATCATTCCACTTGGGAGTTTGGGAGAGAGCCAGGTAGCAGTTGATGATTACATGAGTAGTCTCGTATATTTATGTATAAGAACGGTGTACAGTATTGGGGCTATATGTCCTTCTTCAGGTAAACAACCTCTCAACACCAATCCAAAATGCTACTTACTTTATAAAATTTGTCCAGTCCTCAAACTGGGATGAGATTATGTTTTCCTTTAATTGCCCACCTCTGCACACCCCCGCCACCCTGAATGTTCTTACTTGCTTATTATTTCCTGATTTATATCACCGTAACTTGCATACTCTCCAAAGAACCTGAAGCTCAGTTTTGGCCTGGCCTTTAGCATTTCCTCTGTGGTATTTCTTGGAATACCTCAGTTCTGGTATGCAGGTACTCTAGTCTTTATTTGAGTTGAGCCGCATTATTTTCATTTTTATCCCCCCCCCTTTTTTTTTTACTGACCCCTTTAGACAATACTGAAAGGCATCCAAAGAACATTTACTTTCTGTAGACCATAGAGTTTGTTTTTTTAAAGCAGATAGGCTAATTCCTAAAATTTTAAGTTTGTGTACTCCTTTAAAAACGAACATTACTTTAATGAAAACAGATCCTGAATCTGGTATCTGCACACCAATGATTATGAATCAGTGGGGGAGGAAAGAAATTTGTTTCACTCTGGCCCCAAAGGGCTTTCATGCAAAAAGACTAAATGCTCCCTTTAACCGACTCAGTTGCACAGATGTGTCGATGCATATGCCCCGCTTCATCACCCAGCCATGCTGGTGCAATGATGCTCGAATATGCACATGCTTTGCAATACCTTCCACCTCTCCATCTTCATTGTCACTTTGTTTAAATTCTTACACCTGAGTTATTGTACTAGCTTCCTCATTGAGGTGCCTGCCACCATTCTGGACTTAGGTAAGTCCCCACCCTCCGTGATCGTGAACATTCTATGCGTAGAGCTGACCATGTTCATGGACCTAGAATGCCACAGGAGTTTCAAGCAGTGAAGCTGGCCTCAGGGTCCTTCTGAGACCCCCCTCCCCCCAACAGATTTCTAGCAGCAGTCTTTCGTGTCCTTTCCCTTCTGCCAGACCCCTTGGATTTTATGCTTCAGAAATATAAGTAGTTTTTTGTTGTGTTATTCACTCTTTGATAACCCCTTAAATGTTATTGTAGTTATTAGAGATGTGGGCTCTACATCCAAATTTTATTTCCTTCAACTTTCACAACTGTAAGATGGGGATAATGTTAGTGCCTAAATCATAGGATTGTTATGAGGATTGAGTTAATATGTGTAAAGTAGTACATCAGTGTACCTCTGTGCTCTGTCCTGCTTTGGGAATGTGTGTCATCATGCCTTTATTCCTGTTCCTGCTGTTCTCCCTATTTTTTTTTTTTTAAGATTTTATTTATTTATTTGACAGAAAGAGCATACACATGAATGGGGGGAGGTGGGGCAGAGAGAAGGGGAGAAGCAGGCTTTCAGCTGAGCAGGGAGCCCAATGCAGGACTTGATCCCAGGACTCTGAGATCATGGCCTGAGACAAGGCAGATGCTTAACCAATTGAGCCACTCAAGCACCCCTGCTGTTCCCACTATCTTAAGAGCTCTTCTTCTCTACTTGAAGAATTTCTATCTGTTTCTTTAGAACCCTCCTCTAAGACACCAGTCTCTTAGTAAAGCCTTTCCATGTTACCATTTACATGCTCAGAAAGATCTGATACTCCATCTACTTCTGAACCTTGAAAATAAATTTATACAGAACACACTGTAATGCAAATATTTTTATATGTATCAGTGTCCTCTACTGGATCATCAACTCATGAAGTCATTATTGACTTATCATTGGTTCCTCAGAAGCTAGCTCAGTGTCAAGCACATCGTTTTTAATAAATAATCATTGGACAATTTTTTTTTTTTTGACTGAACAGCAAAGCATTTTACGACAGAATGTGGTGGTGGTAGTATTGAATTTCAAGATTTAGTTTGGACTTTGGTCCGGAGCATGGTGTTCTTGTGTGATTCTGATAGGTATAGATACATATCTGCATATGTGTAGTTTTATTAGTGTATGCCTGATTAAATACAACCATTACTGCCAGTTTGCATTTATTTAACTACTTCTGGTAGTTTATAAGAAATTAATCTTCTGACTTCCCATGTAAAAATGCAAGCCGGGAGTTGTGGTGATTCCGTGCCAAAGATCTGTTGCTGTTCACCTGGAAGACTGACGCGTGCTCTGGTTCAAGCTGTGCTTTAACAAACAGGAGCTCAAACACTTTGTGGTGGGAAGTACAGCTGAGGACTCTTTCAAGTGCACAAGCAGATCATGCTGGATGCTTTTCTAGGTCATGTTCATTTCATAAAAACAGTCAATTCTCAGCCCCATCCCAGAAGAGGAAATGCTGAAGGTCCCTCGCTGCACTGCGGGGCGAGGAGGAAACCAAGGGCTGCGAGCGGGAGGGGCCCCACCGCCTGGCCTTTCCTTGGCTAGTAACTGGTGGGCATGGAGCCCGGTCTCACAGGTCCCCACACAGCAGCTTTCGAGCTAAACTTGTGCTGCTGCTTCAATGTAGAAGTTTTTTTGTTTTGTTTTGTTTTGTTTTCCCCCTTTCCTTTTGCAGCCCCCACATAGTTGCAGGGACCAGAGCAACATGACACAGAAGCAGAGAAAACACACTAAGTTCTTGCCTGTTGCTAAGCAGAGAAGATGCTTTTGGATGTTTGAAGTATGCTTCCCATGTTGATTTCCAAATCATGACTTGTTTTCAAAGCCAAACACAATAGCATCCTGAACACTCATGAGCATTTGCTCAGCTTTGCTGCCAAGCTAATCAACAGATTTTTATTTAGAGGGATGAGAATAAAGGGGATGCTTTTGGGAAAGAAGTGTCATCGTGGGAAATTTGATTTTTCTCTTCTGTTTAAGGATGGTTATTTCTAATTTTTGGACATTACGTTGTAAATATTAATTCCACTGGCCATGTTGGCTTTAATTTGAACACACACAGTTTTCAGATTATGCTGACCATTGACACTGACACATTTGTGATGGATATTACCACGTTATCTTTTTTTTTTTAAAGATATTATTTATTTGAGAGAGAGACAGTGAGTGAGAGCTTGAGAGAGGAGAAGGTTAGAGGGAGAAGTAGACTCCCCGTGGAGCTAAGAGCCAGATGCTGGACTCGATCCCGGGACTCCAGGATCATGACTTGAGCCAAAGACAGTTGCTTAACCAACTGAGCCATCCAGGCACTACCCCCAAGTTATCTTTTTAAAAACCTGATGAGTTACTGAGAAGGTACCACTTTGGATCTAAATGCCAAGATCAGAGCAGCTGACAAGTAAGTCTACTTGTGCGCTGACAAAACTTCTTTTTCCTTCTTTTCAGGGATGGGAAAACAACTTTTTAGTCTGGAACGGCAGGCCTCTCACTGCTAAGCCATGAAGCCTGAGAATCCCGAAACAAGAGTCAGAGAATCCTGGGGAGGGTGCTAAGTGTAGGGGGCTAAAGGGGAATCGGGAAGGAATCTCTCTTCCCTGGCATGACCAAACATTTGGAAGGGAGAGAAGCAGCTAGGCCATTGAAGGCAATTTGAGTGCAATGTCTGGACAGGGCATTTGGGCTTGGCTAAGGTCCACAATTTATCTGGGGTGTGGAGCTGCTCCAACCTTGCATACAACCAGTGCTTCCCACCAGAAATATCCTGAATGATGTCTCTTTAATTCTCTTATCAGGACCATGAGGTTTCTAGCAGGGAACAGCTCTGCTGGAGGCTTTCAGAAAGCTTGATGAATAGGAAGACTCATGTAGTGGTGGAAAGATCTCAGGCAGCTGTCACTTGGGAGATGGAAGTTCAAGGTTAATTTCACTTGGTTGGCAAATGTGTATTGAAAAAAGTTCATTTTCATAATGCTTCTTTTGGCTGGAGACAGGAGAAATGCAGGAAAGATTAACATTTTTCTAGGCTCTCTTTTGGGCTAATCAGGTTATACTAATGAAAATATTTTAGTGTGCAATGCACAGTGTTAAGTGCACCGTGTGTGTAAATTCTTTTAATTCTCACAGTAATCCCATGAGGTAGGTGCTCTTATTCTGCCTTCTTTACGGTTGGGACATTGAGCACAGAGAGATTAAGTGATTGCCCCAGAATCACCCAGCTGATCAGTGGCACAGCTGGGATTTGAACCATGTCTTAAAGTTGAGCTTCTGCTCTTTGTCAGGACCACTGTACTGCCTGAGCATGCAGGGAGCATGTAGATACAATAGTTGAATTGGTCTCTGAACTCTCTGTAACACTTCATGGAGCATTGATTTATCTCACTGGGTTTAAGCCATTGATTTCCATTTATATTACTTCTCTCCTTCTGTAACCTTCCAAAGGCAGGGGTTTGACTTTGCATCCCTGGCACCAGCTTGTGTTCCTGGCACCTTAGGAAATGCTGGAACACGGTGCCAGCAACCTGGGGTCCAAGAAGAACAGCAAGGCTGGGAAATTCAAGTGACCCTGTGGCCTTTCCAGCTCTGGTCAGGGGAATAGAGATAATGTGTCAGAGTTTAGAAGTCACTGAAACCAAAGTTAAAGATGAATAGAATCACTCATTTCTGATGTGTTTATGTTTGCTCTCCTTTTATTGTCAATATCTTCATCTTTCCAGAACTACGTAAGGCTGGTCAACATTCCCCGGAAGGTAAACTAGCGAGACCGTTAGCTAGCAATGCTAAATAGATCACTTCAGAGCCATTACTGACATCATAAAGCCTGATTCTTTTTCTCTGTCCTGGCTGGGCACCTTTAAGATATTTATTATTTCTTTCCAACCTGCTGTACTTCTGCAGGGATTCTGAGGTTATCTCTGGGGCAAGCCACGTGCATTGGGAGCAAAGATTCAGTTACTGAATGTGTCCAGAACGAAGTCGCAGACTGACAGTTCCTCTCCAGGTATATTTCAAGTTCATCTCCTGCCTTGTTCCCCCAAACCCCCATCTCGTGCACTGGACTGACTGTTTCCGCATAGATCTGGTAGCTGCTGCCCTTGGGTCTGGCCTCAGATCGTTGCCTTTTCGAGATACCCGATACCCCATTTCTTCCTCTTTTTGGAAACCCTTCTCAGTCTGTGATGTTCAAACTCTACCTTTTCTAAGCATCTGTCCAGGATCTCCCCACCTGCATTTGACTTCTTCCTTCCCTACTCTGATCATCCTTCTTTCTAGGCTGTTCTTACTAAGACAAGCATCATATTAGGTATTTGAATGTGTCTGTCTTTTTCATTGGGAATTTTGGAGGACCAGAGATTGTGTGTGTGTGTGTGTGTGTGTGTGTGTGTGTGTGTATACATGTGGCTACTCCCATGTACATAAATATACCCAATGTCTTTGCTGTCCCATAAGTCAGAATAGCAGGTACTCAAAGATACTTTTTCCATTTGAATGACCACCCTCCGTCTTCTTGTTCACCTTTTGCCTCCATATCATGGATGCCTCATTCTGATACCACAGAAAATATTTGAACACTTCTGCCTTCTAGTCATACAGTTTTTGGATTATCTCTCTTCCCATTCTTTTAATTTCTAAAATGCTACAGAGTCCACAGCCACCTAGCATCTACCTGGCCTCAGTTCTAGCCAGCGCTCCTCCACTTCCCCCTGCAGTGGGACGAGGACTGGAATCAGAGCAGTAGGACTGATGATGATAGAGGTTTGATGAAAGTCAATGCACTCCATAGCAGACATTCTCCTGGCAATCCTTTTGTCATTACTCCAGGAATGTTGCTCCCAAGGAGGAAACTGAAGCTCACGGAGATGGTGGAGTGCAGCTGGGATTCAAAGCCAGAGTTTGCTACCAAATCCCATGTTCTTTCGCCTACCACTCCCTAAGTCTCCTAAGCCCTGAATGTGCGTGACACGGTGCACTCATCACCCTAGTGACTCTTTACTCAGAGAGAAATTGGTAGCCCCATTATCCACAGAGAGCGAGTTCCACCCAAGGTCCCACCAGTGATAGTGGAAGAGCCCATGATTCAAGCACAGATGTTCCCCACTCTTCTCTTTCCATTGAACGACAGCATCTCCTGACTTCCCAAAATATATATAGGAGACTTTGCGTGTCTTCTTTGTTTCCCAGGGTTGTTGCCTGCCACTCTTTTTTTGTCTTCTCGGCTCCCACCTTAGTTGTGGAGCCTTGGGCCTGAGTTAGGGGTCTCTTACTTGATTAGTTTATCATTTTATTGGAAACTCAGAAGCTTCCAGAGGCAAAGCAGGCAGCGCATACATAACAAGCAGGTGGTGATAACTGGTCAGGTGGAGGGAGCCTGTGCCCCCTCCAAAGGGGCAGCGATACTCACGTCCAGTCAATTGTTGCTAAAGACTGTGACCCCAATGTTCCAGGAGCTCCTGCTTTTCCAGAGTAAGCTGGAATTCTGGATTTTTAGCTGAGTTTTCCAAATTTTTAAGATGCAGAAGAAGCAAACCAATCATGTGTATGGACCAGATTTCCAGGCTGCTGTTTTGTGGCCTCTGCCTGGGGACCTGACTGCCCAACACTACTTTGTGTTTTGTGTGATTTCCCTACCCTGTAGAGATCTGGGTTTATGACCTTGTTTGGGGGAATGGAGAAGGAAATTAGCACATGAGATACAGATATGGAAAAAGAAATTCAAAAAGTGTTAATATTTGATTTAAAAGATTCATGCTAAAATAAGTGGGGCACATCTAAATTTACATTTAAACACACGTGGCATCCTAATTTAGCGACTACAAAGAATAGTAGATTTCCTCAAAATAGAGTTTTCCCCAAATTAATTATCCCTCTACCTAAATTTTGCCTAAGAATGATCTTTCAATGTATTTTAAAAACATCTAAGTCTTAGATATTTTAATAATTAAAAATTTCCAGATCTAATTAAAGACTGCTAAAGAATAATACTAATACTAATATTTTATTTTCTATACATGTAGTTTGATAAGCATTTAAGCTGTTTAGCCAAATTAGCATAGAACTTACACATATATTAGCAACATTTTAATAATGTTGCTCTATATTTCCTGCAAAACTATTGATGATTTTGTTATTTTTCAGTAGAAAGCTATGACTTCATTATAAAAGTTTAAAGTTGTCTCACTATTAAGTAAAACTAGCTTTAGATGTCAACCTTTAATTACTTAATGTGGTATTGCTAAATTCAGTCACTTTCCGAAAACTCAAAATTATTGTCCCTCAGTCTGTGGACTGCACTTAAAAGAGGCATTTAAAATCACTTGTGTGGGGATACACTTGAAGAAATACCACATTTGTAAACAATGATCTTCCTATTTTTAAAAAATGTAACTCACTTAATCCAAAATGCAGACATGTTTACAAAATGAATATTTTCTGCCAGATGAATCAGTAATTTCTGGATTTTTATGCTTCCTAAGCTGCTCATTTTTAAAAATGTGATCCCCTGTCTTGGATCTTTTGAGAGTCCTAGACGTGGCTGGGGAGGGCTGGTGCTCTCTGTGCCATGGAACAGTGGTTCTCAAGCCTGTCTGTACATTAGAATCACCTAGAGAGCTTTAAAGATATATCTAGATCCACTTCAATAGGTCTGACTTGCTTGGTTTGGCGTAGGGCTTGGGCATTGTTTTCTTTAGTTTTGAAACTCTCCCCAGGTGGCTGTAAAGCATAGCTAGGTATAAGAACAGTCCCGGGACTTCGAAGAGAATGCCAGCCATAACTGATACAATGCACTGAGTTTCAACCTGGGTCCACCTCACTCAAGGTCCCCAGTAGCCTACCCAGATTATGCTACCGGGGTTGTGGCCCGTGTTCCCTTGGCCTAAGGTTGAAAGCCTCCGAGGTATAGCTCTATACAGCTAATGCAGTGGGGCAGAGGGGGTTTAATCTAGCCCCACTCGTGTGTGTCTGTGTGTTTTCCTTAATAGTAAGCACATTTATGGATTCACTGGGCTCTGTACTTGATGTCCAAGTTATTTTTAATTTCCCCAATAACTCTATAAAGTAGTGAAAATTATTATAACTTTACAAGGAGAAACCAAAAGAGCAGGGACAGGGAAGAAAGTAATATGCCCAGGATCTTACAACTAGGAAGTGTTGGGATTTAAATCCTGGTAGTCTAACTGCAGAGTTCACAGGCTTAAACCAAAGGGTTCAAATAAAATGCTCATGAGGTAATGCAGGGAACAAAAATGTCCAAAGCTGCTCAGGGGCAAACACGACGGAGTGGTGAGGACTGGGGAGCTCAGGGAGGGCAGCACCGCTCTGCTCCAGCCAATTGCTGTCAGGCCGGTGTGTGGCCCCAAGTATAGTTGGCACATCTGATGTTTTAAGAGGTACTCTAAAAAAACTGGAATTTTAATTTTTAAGATTTATTTATTTATTTAAAGATTTTATTTATTTATCAGATAGAGATCACAAGTAGGCAGAGAAGCAGGCAGAGAGAGAGGGGGAAGCAGGCTCCGGGCTGAGTAGAGAGCCCGATGCAGGGCTCCATCCCAGCACCCTGAGATCATGACCTGAGCCCAGGGCAGAGGCTTTAACCCACTGAGCCACCCAGGCGCCCCCCAAATCTGGAATTTTTAATATGAATCTTCCTCAACTTTTAAACTAGCAAACCTCTGTTACAAATTATGCTGTCTTCACTGTTCTTCGTTCTCATTAAGGGAAGCCCTAGTCAAGGACAGAGATACTGAAAAAGACAATACGAGCAATGCATTAAGCTGTGTGAAAAGAAAGCATGGAGATTCTTTTGGGGAGGGACTGGTCTTTCCACAGACAGGACCTGCATTGATCTACACAAGCTCTTTGTGTTACTCTTCTGAAACTGGTATATACTGTTCTTTGGGACACTAAACTAAGCTGCAGGTGTGGGAATGTCTTATTGATCTGAAGGTCATATCAAGGACATCTCTCCAGTTTCTTTGTCATCTCTGTGGTCTGTGGTTCAGCACAGATGAGGGTATCATGATATCGTAAACACAGGTGTTAAGATATAACCTGCCCCCATCAACTTAATATCCTGGTTTTGCTTAATTTTCATGTATAAATTTCTCATTTTTGTGCATGTGCATTAATTAGTCTCAGCTGAGAAGTGTGATGAACATTTTCTTAGTATTTATTCATTCACAAACATACAGGCTGAGAAGTATTTAAGAACTTGGAAAAATAAAGTGTTTTATAATTTAAGGAACACTGCTTCAAATCTGATTTGGTCAGATATTGAGACTTTCTAAATCATACCTAAGATTAAGGAACATTAATTATAAGCAACTTTTGAGACATAGATTTCTCCCTTAGTGTTCTAATACAGCACAATAGTTTAGACATTCTTAAAACAGCGCAGTGTTTTGCAAGAAATGTCATTGTTAATGGCAGTATAACCATGGGACCTGAATGATAGATAGCACTTTGATTTAGAAAAAGTCAAAAGCTTATTTTTCATAGCCTCTATAGCAACGGTTCGGATTCCATTAGTTTGAGTTATTCATCTGAACATAATAGGGACTGTATTCTTGTTAGAGGAACCAAACTGAGTTCTTTTAGAAGATGTAGGGGGTCATAACTGGTACCTTAGAAAAACAGGGGCAATGTAATTAGTTATTCTTAAGGAAAAACTTCAGATGAATACATTTCTCTTGGAAAACCTAAGGTTATGGAAAAAATGCACTGTTTATTTTAAAAAACAAGTTTTGAATATTATGGATTGTTTATTTCAGAACTTGAACTGTTCAAAATTATCCTTGGCTTAAGTTTGTAAGCAGATTTCAAAATATTCTGTTTTTTTTTTTTCTTTTAATGATGAGGAAATAATTATTAAAATTTGTTCTAGATTTATAAGTATTTAGAGATAGGTGTTCTATTGTTTAAGAATTCTGTTTCTTTTAAATACAGGTAGGTCCTCAAATTAATGCCATGCTTCAACCCGACTTTCTAACCATACAGCACATTTTATTGGACTGCGTTCTTTTTCCAGATAGTAACATCCATTTGTAATCATATGATTGAAGATGAAATGTTCAATTTGTATAAAAATTCTAGTTTCTGAGAAAGAATACTATGTCTAACTTTTTAAAAATTTAGAATTGCTACTTCAGTGTGGTAGCTACTTATTGAGTATTTTATCTAGTAATTCTATTGGTTATTTAATTAAGAAAAGAAAAATATATGGGCCAAAGGATTGGAGGAAATCTTCTGGAAGGAAGTGGGCTTTGATCTAGGCCCTGGAGGATGGATTGAAACCTTCCTTCACCACTGCAGTGGTGGCTGCAGTTCTTATCAATGACACTGGTGATTGAAGGGAAATGATTGGAATTAGAGTATGACTTTGAGATGAAGAATGGCTGAGCGATAATATTTAAAAAGCTAAATGAAGTTCTGTAGGAATGATTTATATAATTTTAAACTGATGGTTGCTCATCTACTATCATCTGGTCCTGGGTGATTCCACTGGTTAAAGCATACATCTAGTGCAAGGCAGATCATGCTTGCTACTACTTCTTCTTCTTCTTCTTCTTCTTCTTCTTCTTCTTCTTCTTCTTCTTCTTCTTCTTCTTCTTTTAAAAGATTTTATTTATTTGAGAGAGATCACAAGCAGGCAGAGAGGCAGGCAGAGGGAGAGGGAGAAGCAGGCTCCCCACTGAGCAGAGAGCCCGATGCGGGGCTCTATCCCAGGACCCCGGGATCAAGACCTGAACTGAAGGCAGAGGCTTTTAACCCACTGAGCTTGCTTCTGTCCCAAGGCTATAGACTACACTTACTCTCAGGAACCCTCAGTGTGGGTCATCAAGCAGGTAGCTATTGACAGGCAACAGGAAAAAACCTGCATTAGCCAGCCCAGGAATCTTCTCTTTTGCCTTTGACAATTATTTGACATGGCATAGATACCAGAACAAAAATTCAGTTGGAATTGCCTTAATATTGTCACTGAATGTATTATTCTAAGTTTTCTGGCAGAGAACAGAGCAGATTTTTTCACTGATTACAGCCTTTGGATGTCGACTAATTGGTTCTCTTAAATCTTCAATGAAGTATCTTCCTGTACTTGAAGAAGATAATACAGATGACTATGAGTTATTTACATATAATCATATATGAAGCAGTTGTTGGAAAATTGGAATTCAAAAAAGAACACTGGAGAAATGAAATCGTTATACCCAATGAATTTAACATGTTTTCGTTACACATCTGTTATGCGTGAGCTTCTGGGCTAGATTCTGTGAGAGAACCAGGGAAACAGATTTAATCCTGGTCTTTAAGAATTTTATCAGTAACTACCATTGCTGACTCAGTATTCAGGAGAACTGCTTCACCATGAAGTCCAGATAATGAGTTAACACATGTGTATGGAGCTTGTGCTACGTGTCAGACGGTATAAAATCCAGGACACATTAAGAGTAAGAGCTGTGCCTGGAGAGGACACAGGGATTAGACCCTAGAAGACAGTATATGCAAAGGAGTCTATACAATTTGAATATAATTTGATAGGTGCATAATTCTATCCTAAAACTAAATTTTAAACATTTTGAGGGGAAGAATTGTTTCATCTTTTTTCTTTTCTTCCCTTCCTCCTGCTCCATAGTTTTCTCCTCTTCTTTTAGACAGTTTACTTAATACCCTCTTTATGTTGATTCTTCTCCATTCATAATGATATATAATAAAGTTTTACAGATAATGGAAGTATACGTTTTAGAGTTATTGTAAAGCTACCGAATAGAATTACATGGCTTTTCATGCTTAGATTCCTTATAATTAGTATAATGCATAACATTTTCTTAATAAGCCTTTTACTATGGGTTTTAATTTTTTTATTTTCACTGCTTATATATCACAGACAGGCTATGATATAAATTGCTCACCTGAAGATGATTGAGAATGAGAATTGGCACTTTAACTTATTTTTAGAGTGTCATTTGTAGTCTTAGATAAAACCCCGTTGTCCCCAACACTTGGTATTGTTAGTCTTTATTATTTTAGTTCCTGGTATTTGTGTATCTTATTTTCATTTTAATTTCATTGTTCCTGATAATGGATGATCCAAGCTGGTCTTTAAAGTGTTTATCGGCATTTTTGTATCTTCTTTCTGTTCAAATGTTTACCCGTTAAAAAATTGTAAAGTATTTCTTTTTTTTTTATTATTGATTTAAATATTTGTATATTCTACATAAGGAACCTTTGTCAGACTTAAGTCTTACAGATATTTTTTCCGCAGTCTGTGGTTTGCTTCTTAATTTCCCTAATTAATGGTGTTTCGATGGGGGCAAAACTTAGATTTAACATCCTAAAAGGAACAGTTAGCTTTCTGGAGAATGAATGCTTAGGATAACTATTATCGTTCTTCACTGCATTGGTCATCTTCAAAGGAGATTTTATGCTCTTTTGAATTCATTAGTAACATTGTTTTGGATGTCTGAAGACTGATTCAGGGTTTCAGGGTTTGGTATGTATCCTATGTCCTAAACCCTTATAAGCTCCTGTATTTCTCTCTGTAGTAGTAATACAATAATTTTGGATGAAAACAAGGTAACTCTAAGTATCTAGAATTCCTCAAATGGTGAAAGGCCATTTCCTACATTTTGTAGGTGAAACTAGTGGGTAGTATGCTAACCAGGCAGACTTTGGTCTGCCCCTGGTAATTGATGGAATTCGTTAGCTGAAAGTAGGTACTCAATTGTATTGTGCTCTTTAATGTGGTCTTAACTTACATACTATCATTAGGTTAAGAGAACAGGATTTTCAGAAAATTTTCTTCTGTAAACAATATTCTGTTACAGATATAAGAGCTTACTCAAATTCTGTGCTTTTTATTCATTTCAGGAAAAAGTCCCTACAATCAAATCAAGTAGCCTTAACCAGAAGATTTCTGTGCTCAAAGATGTGAGGGAGTGCCATCCTTTTCCAAAGCAGGGCTAGGAACTTTGGAAATGAAATTTAGAAACTGAACATCATTTGGTTTCTGTTTCAGCCTCTGCATGAGGTCTCCTGACCTGACTCTTTTAATTTCCCTGTGGGGGAGTGTGGGTCTCATAATCCAGTGAGCCATGGGAGAGTTGGTGCTGAGCCAAGCAGGAATTTAATCCAGGCTCCCTCATATCCTGGCTGCTTGACCTTGGAGAAATTACTTCACTTCTTTGAGACTCAGTTTCTCCATTGTTAAAATTCAGCTAAGATTATATCCAAACTTAGAGGATTATGGAAACATTGATTGGGTTAATTTATATAACTGGTGAAAAAAATGCACACTTTATTTATTAAATAATTAATAACTTAAATATTATTGCTCTATCTGTGATAGAAATAGTAAGTTTGACCAGTAACCTTAATTATTCTGTACCTGCCTTTCTTTTTCTGGTCAGGTGGCAATGGTTAATTATTTCATGTTCCTTTATTCATATGTGTTTTTATTAATTAATTCTTTAGTGAATAGGCATCAAAGCAGTTATGTCTTCTTTACTTAGCCAACTGAGAATTCAGAGTTGTTTATATTTCTTGCCACTGAGAAAAGGGCCATGCCAATTTATATGAAATACTCTTATTTTAGATTTTTTAGTTTAGTATTTAGGCAATTTACTTGTTGATTAAAATAATGTTTAATATTTTTCTCAAGCAGTCACAATCCATATATGAGAATATATATAACCTTTCTCATTTCTGAACAAATATTCCAGTGAGTATGGACTTTTGACCCGGGGAGTTCATCATTCATTTCTATCACTTTGGAATGAGAAAGAACCTAGTATGACCACATCCCATTTATTCTGAACTTAATGAAGTGATACCTAAGAAAGCAATTGTTGACACTGTTCATAACTAATAGTCTTTATGGCTTCCTTAATTCAGTCTACAGAACAGAAAGGAATATTTAAATGAAAAAGAGAAACAGAGAACAGAAGAAATAGCCATGCATCTATTCCTTAACTGGCATTTTAAATGATTTTGAGAAATAAAAAATGGGATTACTTGGATCGGTGTTTATTAATTAAAATGGGGTGTGTGTGTGTGCATATGGACATGTGAAAAACATTTCTAATTATGGAGGTACTAACAAAATTCATTTCACCAAATGAGAGATGCAGTGGCTTCATCACTCATCTTCCTGCTTCTGAGCTTCCATCTCATTTTTTATTATCAGAAAGCTACCAGACTCCATCTAAAACATAGGCCAAGTCCTGTCACTACTCAGTTCGAAACCTTCCCCATTGCACTACGAGTAAAAGTCGAAGTTCTCATAATGGTCAACAAGGTCCTATACTCTCCCCTCTCCTTACCTCTCTGCTCTCATCCTCTACCTCTTTTCCTTCTCTATAAGGTGATACTATTTTTGGCCCCTGTTTACCCATGAAGAAACAGAGACCCAGAGGTTTCTTAATCTAGCTTGCATTCAGTCCATTGTTCATTTATGAAACATTGAATTTCTACTATGTGCACAGCATTGGCCTGTAGTTTTGGGTATAAAGGTGGTTAAAAAATTGTGTTTATCCCCATCAACTTCAAGCTAGTGGGGGAGAGGGGTGCATAAATTTAATAAATCAAATAGTACATGAGGTGCAATCATAAGAATGTGCACAGGGCATTCTGGAAACCTGAAGAGCAGAACCAACCCCAACCTAGAGAATTAATGCAAGGCTACCTACAGAAGAGGACCCTGAACCACTGTTAGGGAGGAGTAGAAGTTGACTAAATTTGGAGTGGAAGAGGGTATTCCAGGGAGGGGCATGGTGAGGACACAGGCACAGAGTACGAAACAAGGTGGTAAATGGACACTGGGAGATGGCGGGTGTTTCAGGATCATAAACTCAACACAAGGCAATAAGCGATAAACAGACTGCATTGCCTCTTCCACCCTGGGAAGCAGGGTCTGGAATTAGATTACTGTCTCAGGTCCAGGGAACTGGGATGAGCAAGGACACCAATTCCTGAGTTTCAAGCTGATAACCCACCTCTACAGTGTGACTCGGCACTATAAAGTCACGTGCTACTTCATTTCTGAATTTTATTCCAGTTCTTTATCAGCTCTAGGGTCCAAATCTAAATCTTATTGCATTTGGAAGAGGCCATGACAATAAAAATTATTCCCCGGTAGGTGCCATTTTCCCTTCCTCCCACCTCCTCTTCTCCCCACTCCACGTCAAAGAGCATCTGTATATACATATAACTTTCAGACCAATGACAGCGGGACACATGCTCCCATCTCACTGAATAATATCATTGCTGCCCGAAGTCTTCTTGCTGGGGGCACTTAGGACTTCCAGACAAACCCCCAAATATTGGGTGTAGTTCTGATTAGATTTTAGTTTACTGTTTAGTTTGTTCTTTATATTGTTTGCATTTTCAAACTCTAAGCTCTGCAAATAATCGCCCTAAGCCATGTTAGTAATGTGCACTCAGCCTAGGGACAATTTCATTTACATCCCATTAAGGCTGCTTCTTGAGGATCTAGGATGATTTAAGTGTTCTGAAACAAAGAAAGTACTGGTATTAGAGGGTATTTGCTGTTTTGGAGCAGTAAGCAAATCTATTGCCTCTTTGTGGTTATATAACAAAATTCATAAGGTTTTGAATGGACATTAGCTTTTTCTTTGTTATTTTACGTAACCCAGGCCAGGAAAAAAATTGCATAAATTTTTGTTGTTGTTATAATTGCTGTTTTCCTGTATTTACCTGCATCCAACTTGCTTCATGAATATTCAGCTGTTGATGGAGCTGCAAGCTAATATCTGTGGAAATGATCTCATTAATAGCATTTTCCAGGCTCCTACTTTGTTCATGAAGTATACAGATTATTTATGATATTTCCTATTTCATTTTCCTCTTGGCTTTTGAAACATAGTGGGATTATTGATAATAATTGTTATCCCAGATTTTCAGTTATTTTTTCTATTTCTTGAGTGCATAAGCAAAATCTTTCAGATATTTGCCTTTTTAAAGATTGTTAATGTATTTTTACAAAGCAAATTATGAATAAAAATTATAAATGGCTTAAAGACAAAATAAAGATATTTTACGTATTTATACATATATGATGCTAATCCTGTTGTTAATGCATTGATTATCACATGTTGTATAAAAGACTGATTCTTCTTGAAGGTCTTTCAGAGATTAAATGTACTGTCATTTAATGAGAATAACATCTGGCAAGTATATCTGGTGATATAAAATAAAATAGGAAAAAATAGTAGTTATAGCTAACAGTGATATATTGGTTTTTGATGTAATAGTTGCTTCACAAATATTAATTTATTTAACCTTTGCATGAAGGCTTTAAGAATAAATACCATATTATTTTACAGATGTTGGGACTGCATCAGGGAGGTAAATTTACTGGTGAGATGTCTTATAGCTAGCATTTAGTAGACCTTGGGGTTTGAATCCAGGCAGACTGTCTCCTGAATTCAAACTTTAAACCACTTCATATTCTTTTTTTTTATGTTGACACAGTCTGCAAACTGGACTGACTGTTGTCTCAACACCTGTGCATTCCTTCTGCACTGATATAAAGTACCCCGTGCTTCATGGGGCATCTGGGGCATCTGGGTGGGTCAGTTGGTTAAGCCTCAGACTCTTGATTTCGGCTCAGGTCATGATCTCAAGGTTGTAAGATTGGGCTCCACGTGGGGCTGGGGGCCAGCATGGAGTCAACTTGAGGATTCTCTCTCTCCTCCTCCCTCTGCCCCTCTCTCCTCTCCCCTGTGCATGCTAGCAAGTGCTGTCTTTCTCTATAATGAATAAATTAATTAAAAAAAATAAAGTGCCACCGGTTTCAAATACAGAATTCCCTCCTACTCAGAGTGTTTTCTGGGCTCTCTTCTGTTCCACTGATCTGTACTAACCCCAAACTGTTAATATTACTATACATTAGTTCCTTTTAGAAATAGAGTTCAAATAGAATGAAAATGGAAAGGAAACAGAACTACAGACTGAGAAGTAGATGGTATGTTGAATATCTAGACATGAAGAAAGGAGAGAAGGGAGTATAGTAAGTCAGAAGGAGCAAAAGGATGTTGGTAGAAAAGTCACATGTATCTTAAGGATAGGAATGAACAATTTTAGGAGTTCTGAAGAAAAGGTAAAATAGATACAGAAATTTCTAAATAAAAAATGTTCTTTAAATTCGTTCAAGCATACATGTATCATGAAGCAAATTTAAAAAACCTTTCTTCTCTACCTTGTGGGATTTTATATGAGCTTGAACAGAGTGTGGAAAAAAAAAAAAAAGAGGTCTGGATACCAGGCAGAGAGATGAATGCTCGTGTTGGGATCCTCAGTCATTTCTCTGGGTTGTTTTCCAGCATTAAATACTTTTCCTTCCCTCGCTGCTACATTTCCTTTTCATGGGAACTGAATTCTCAAATAACGACTTAAACAGGAATAGTGTTCTGCACTTTAAATTTGGGAAATGACCAGTTTCCTGTGCCAGAGAAAAATTTGTGCTTGAGAATATTATCTATATAGTGTGCTTTGTACTTCCTGCTTAGCCTTTTCTTTCATTGTGCTGTGTTTTTTAAGTTATCTGATAGCACTGTGAATTCCTGAGCAGCACAATATGAAGTATTATATTAGAGCCACAATAGTCTCCTGGCATCTCTGAATAAATATTTGTGCAATATTAAAAATAAGTTAATTGAGCCGGCATTTTATTGAGAAAAAATTTTCACAAGTATGTTCGTATAAGCTTATGAACGGCCCTTGGAAATTCATTTTATCCCATATCGATCACCAACACCGGAAACATACTTTTATCTTATTAAATGCCACCGAAAAGTCTGAGATATTTGAAATACCCTTTTTTGTTATTAATTCAGAATGTAATGAAAGGTTCATTGTTTTCATGTGACTTTGAGCTCTTTTACAAATATTATGACTTGTAATACATAAAGGAATAGATTTTTATTTTTGTTTTATAATCTCGCCTAGTGCACCATGTTTGTTTAATGGTTCTCTTGGTGCTATAAAGAGTTGATAGCATTCAGAAGAGCTAAGGCAACTCCAAGAATATTAGTCTTCTTTTCTGTACCTGACTTTTCTATAGAACTTTTCTCAGATTGGCCTCTTATTTTACTTTATTTTAAACTATTAAATTTTTTTTTAATAAAGTGACTTTTTGGCAATAAATTTCTCTTGGCTTATATATTCCAAGTATCATTTGATTCATGATGATCTTCTGTTCCTTGTATTATTTTGGGTGATTGATGTCTTTTTCCAAAATGGTCAGTGAGACACCAAACTTCAGGAAAAAACCAACTAAATAAATAAGATTAAGAAGTGCCCAATGTTTATAGTCTGCTGTTTTGAAACCCCTCAGAGCTAATCCTCCTCAACACACCTATAAGTATCTACCACACACCTATGCAGACACAGGATGTCTCATAGGCAGGAAATGCAGCCAAGACTCTGAGCCTTGGTTTCCTCACACATTAAAATAATAGTACTTTGGGATGTTTGGGTGGCTTAGTTGGCTGAGTCTCTGGCTCTTTGTTTTGACTCAGGTCACTATCTCAGGGTCCTGGGGTAAGCCCCACATCCAGCTCTGCACTCAGCACAGAATCTGCTTGATATTCTCTCTCTCTCTCCCTCTGCCCCTACCCCTGCTTATGGGTGCATGCTCTTTGGCTTTCTCTCTTTCTCTCTGTCTCGTTCTTGCTCTCTCTCAAATAAATAAATAAATCTTTTCAAAAGAGTAATAGTACCTACCTCACAGAGAGGTGAAAAGACTTCACAGAGGTAATTTTTGTCGGCACTTTGCACAGTGTCAGTGCGTGATCAGGGCCAAATAAATGCTAACTGGTATTTCTGCCACTACTGCTGCAACACAGCCATAGTTCTATTACATCTACTGTGGTTTTATTTATTCCTAACACTAGTGAAAAAAGAACTAAAGGGTAAACCCCCACCTCCCATTTTTATTCCTCTCTTAACAGTAAATCAAGCCAACTAATGCTAACTTCAACACAATTCCTTGGTTTCAAAACAAATAACTCAAGGTATTTGTTGGTGGGGGACTATTGTTTGTTAAAACATATGTATATTCCATACTGTCATATAATATTGGATCTTTTCTGCTCAGAATTCCAGGTTTGCCCTCAAATGTGGTTCATGTCAATCTCTTCAGTCATATTTTCCTAAACATTTCAGAAATTTAAAAACTAACAAATGCAAAGAAGGTAGAAAAAAATTCATTCAAGATCAAACTGTAAGGTGTTTATAGAGACTGCAGCCCATCTATAATCCTTGAGTGGACTTAGAGCACAAAGTACTAATAAAAGTTGAACAATGTATGTGGAGTAAGGCCACACTATGGCTTTGATTTCAGTGATCTGCTACATGATCTTGGTATGGACAGAACTCACACAGGCTGATAAAGTAAAATGACAGGCCCATCTGAAAAAAAAAAAAAAAGTAAACTTTATGTTAGAATTAACATCTAATGTAATTGTTAATGCCTTGGAAAAACAGATGTTAAGTAAATAGCCTCCAATTTTCTTCATGCCTTTTCTTCAAGCTTTTTCTCTTCTCATCTGGGGACTTTTTCACTCTAATACTTTAAGACCAAGTGCCATTTTAAAACTTAGAACTCTGGGGGCTCAGTCAGGGTACCATGCGACTTGATCTCAGAGTGCTGAGTTCAAGCCCCACGTTGGGTGTAGAGATTACTAAAAATAAGCAAACTTCGAAAATAAAATCAAATAGAAGTTAGAAGTGTGGAATTACAAGGGCCCAGTTGGCAAGAGGGAGCCATTTCCTTGTGGGCTTGGGTTGACCCTGCCCCTCCTGGAGGAGCTTGCTTGCAGGCCGGAGATATGGGGGCGGGCCAGGTTGGATGGAGACATCCAATCAGTGGGGCCCGCATATATTTGCTGTGGTGAGTTGGAATTCAATTGGCCACCCGTATTGCTGACCAAGGGTGACTGTGCAGTTTTCACTGTGTGTTGCAGTCTCATTGGCCTCCTGTGTGTGGGCCGGGCTCAACCATCTCTATAAAGGTTAGTCTGTGAGGTAGGGGAGTAGTGATAGTCGTCTGGGTAGTAATGGTAGCGTCCTGATCCTGGGGAGCGTCATGAGCCTTGCCTGGGAGCCGCCTGGAGCCTCGCTGGGGAGCCGCTTTGCCGGGGTGCCGCCTAGCCTTGCCAGTTAAGGGGAGCGGCCTGGCCTGGCCTGGCCTCACCTCGCAGGGTAAGGGGAACGACCTGGCCTCGCCTGTCCTCGCCTCGCCTCGCTGGGTAAGGGGAGCGTCATGAGCCTCGCGGGGGAGCCGCCTCGCTGTGGAGCCACCTTGCCTCGCGGGTTAAGGGGAGCGGCCTGGCCTGGCCTCGCCTCGCTGGGTAAGGGAAGCGGCTTGGCCTCACCTCGCAGGGTAAGGGGAGCGACCTGGCCTCG
>NW_022631314.1:160250-161384 GCF_010015895.1 Lontra canadensis
GGGGAGCGGCCTGGCCTCGCCTCGCCTTGCCGGGTAAGGGGAGCGGCCTGGCCTGGCCTGGCGGGTAAGGGGAGCGGCCTGGCCTGGCCTGGCCTTCCCAGGTAAGGGGAGCATCATGAGCCTCGCGGAGGAGCCGCCTCGCTGGGGAGCCGCCTTGGCTCGCGGGTTAAGGGGAGCGGCCTGGCCTAGCCTGGTAAGGGGATCCGCCTGGCCTGGCCTCGCCTGGCCATGTAAGGGGAACCGCCTCGCCTTGCCAGGTAAGGGGAACTGCCAGGGTTGGTGTCCTGGTCGTCCTCGCTTCTTTGTAAGAGATGGCCCCGACTTGTTGGTTTGATTTTCCATGCTTGGTGCGGAGTAAAGCTTTGCTTGACTTTTGCTTTGTGTTGGTTTCCTTCCTTTGATCATGGACCCTAACAGAATGATTGCTATTAAAGAAAGCTTTATAAAAGCCAACAGGGCCTTGGCAAAACCTCAAGATCATGTGCTGAAAATTGAAAGGGTCACAGAGATTTCTAAGTCACCAAAATCAGTAAAATGAATTTTATGTAAATTAGATAATAATATTAGTGTTGAGAATAAAAAGCAATTGCCATTTAGTTTTGGCCTGGGGGTAACATGGAATAGTGATGACTGCAGGGGGTGAAGGGAATTTGTAGGTTGCTTTTGCTCCAGGCTATTGGTACCATTCAGGAATGTGGAACCTGGGTTGATTATTTTTTTTTCCCCTAGTGTTTGAAGAGGGACTGTAATGATTGATTTTTATGTAAATGTTATTTCCTTAAACGGTAGCAGTTGAAACAATATTTTAACCAATTGTGTTAGGTTCAAAAATACCTCTACTGCTTTCCATCTCTGCTTTAGACTTAAACTCACTGCCTTAAGTCAATGGAAGTTAAATATCCGAGATCGATGGCTGTTATTAATCTACTTTTATGGGCTGAGTGGTGAGGATGAGATGGTAGGAATTGAAATCACAAGAACACACAAGAGAAAAACAAAAACTTAACAAAATAGCAAAAATTGACTAAAAAAACCACTTCAGAAAACTTTGCTTTTATTTTGGTATGTTATTGAAATCACTTAATAGATTTTCTGATTTTTACTCTCCTTTCAATTTTATGCATCTCGGAGATT
>NW_022631315.1:0-159545 GCF_010015895.1 Lontra canadensis
GATGGGGTAGGTCCTGAGATGGAACAAAATTGTGTGTACTTAGAGTTCATTGTTCTAACAGGTTGTTATTGCCGCCAGCATAGACACAAATGACAATGGCAAGTAAGGATTTCTGTGGGGACAGCTTGTGTTCATTTGGTTACTTGGCCTGCTCTGTCCTTTCTTCCTTACAAATTATTCTCTAATACCCCTAGGAAGCTGATAATTTCCCCTCAAAGAATTAACCACACTTTTGTCTGTGTACCGAAAGCATACTGCTTATATCTCTGTCACGGTCTTTATTCTATTTATCCAGAAACTTTAGTTTTTTCATATTGTCAGCTGCTAGAAGACTGTCAGATCTGCTGTATAAACTTCTGGAAGACAAGGACTGGAGAGTTTTTTTTGTTGTTGTTGTTTTGTTTTGTTTTGCTTTTTTTGTGGGTTTTTTTGAGATTTTATTTATTTGACAGAGAAAGAGAGAGAGCACAAGCAGGGAGAGCATGAGAGAGAGAAACAGGCTCCCCACTGAGCAGGGAGGCTGATGTGGGACTCGATCCCAGGACTCTGGGATCATGACCTGAGCTGAAGGCAGACGCTTAACTGACTGAGCCACCCAGGTGCCCAAGGACCAGAGCTTTTTTGTCACTGTTCTGGGCATAGGACTCAGCCCTGTGCTTAGCACATTGCAGATGCTTAATGAATGTGTGTCCAAGTGAATGAATGATGATTGCTATTTGATGTTTGAAGTTCAGTTATCATGAGTAATGGAGCTGGTCACCTACCACGCTTCTACTATCGTTCATAAAACTGTGTGTCTAAATATTTGCCATGTTATCAAGGTATCTGTATTCGAAAAATAGATTAAGGGACAAAGGCCATGATGAACTTAAATCAAATTTATCAGGCTTATATAAATTAAATACAAAACAACTTATGATTATGATTTTAGTTACCATTGTAGCACAAACACATTGAGATTGTTAGATCCTGGAGTAAAAAAAAAAAACAAAAAAACAAACAAACAAACTAACAAAAACCTCCTGATTATATAACAAACAAGTTTTCTTCTGAATTGACATCAAAGAATAACAGTGCCATGATTTAATCATACAGGGAGCTGGTTAAGTATAGGGGAATGATCTAGGTCTATGGGAACTAAAGGAACACCAAGGAAAAGATGACCATCGGGAATTAGTAGTAATTCTCTGGCAAGTCCAAGAAGAGTTGCAGGAAGAGCAAACTATGAGGACTACTGGCAGAAGGTGACATTGCAAAGGAGAAGCAATTACAGTTGCCCCCTGTGGAGAGGTACAGGAGTGAAATGCAGGAGACAAAAATAACTCAGGGAATAGGAAAGATGGCGGCATAGATGGCACTCCCCTGTGGTTTGGGGAAGGGCTCCAGTTATTAGAGTTCACTCATATTATGAGGGATGATGACCCCAGAACAGTATGAAAACTTTATTCATGTGGGGGAGGTGCCATCCAGAGATTTAATTTTAGACACTGGCACATTTTGACATTATGTAAAATGCAAATGTAATTTTAGTTACATGTCATTTTGTCATGTTACAAATTCCACAAATTTGTCATGTTACAAAATCAAGATAACAACAACTAGATTATCAGTCCTGGACTTTAGGTGTTTCGAGGAATGCTGCTGGATGGAGTGATTAGGGAAAGGAGACAACAAGCAATTGATGTTAACGTGCATGGGCACAATCCTGGGCTAGTTTCAAAGGACACCATGAAGAAGTAGAAGCTATCCCAATTTTGAAGAAGTCTGACTTTATTTTGGAGCTCCTTAACATCCACATTTGCGTTAATTCTTCTACCAGGATTTTCTCTTTGGTTTATAGCTCAGATTGTCTCCATGATTGCTGTGCTCATACTTCTAGATAATCAATTCCACATCATTGTGGACATATTTTTTATTCTCTATTGAGGTATTTCCTAAGCAGAGTAGTGAGAAACACCCAGGGGTTACAAATTGGCTGAAACTCTAAGTAAAGCCAGTAAAGTGTATTCTGTACACTCTTCATCCCATGTCACTCTCCCTTGACTTTTAGGAGCCACCTTTCTCTCCCACGCAATCTTACCCTCAGAGTAGGATCCAGGACTAGTTTGATATGAGTCTGGGGCCATGTTGATGAATATCGTTTATCTTTAGATATAAAAATGATGGTATATAGATATTAGTCCTATCTCCATGTTTTAGATATAAGGAAACCATGTCCCACAGAGAAATCACAAATGACACAGCAAGTTAATGGCAGAACAAGGAGCCTGGTACTCGGGTTAAAGAGAACAGCTGCTTCATCATTAAAAAATGTCTTTGGTTTCAGTCACCTGGGTGGCTCATTAGGTTAAGTGACTGCCTTTGGCTCAGGTCATCTCTCTCAAATAAATACATTTTTTTAAAGGTTTGTCTTTGGTTTCAATAAAAGGAAGTCCAATCCAAATTTGCTTAAGGAAAAAAGAAAAATTATGTGAGGATGGAGCCAGCAGAGGCTCATATAGCTGGCTGTTCCTAGGGGTGGTCTGGACACCACATGGTTTTCTTCTTTCCAGCCTTGAACTTTTCTTCCCAGGAGTCAGTTCTGTTTTCACATTGGCTCTCTCCTTATGCTTCCAAAATGGCTGCCATACCTCTGGAGTTGCTTGCCTCCCTGTTGACATTCAGGAGGAAAGAGCATTTTCATCTCAGTATTCTCAGTGAAATCCTCTAATTCTAGAGGATTTCATACTAACTGGACCAGCTTAGATCACTTGCCCACCCCGAACCAGTCACTGTGGCCATGTGGGTGGAGGGGGTGAATGGCTTAATCTAGGTTATGTGTTTTACCCTTACCCATGAAATTCTCAGGGGAGCTGGATTCCTTGTGACCTTGTAGACCAACAACAACAACAAAGGAAGAGCTTTGGGGAAGTGGGAAGTAGGAATTAATTTCCGGGAAGCAACAAGAAATTGTTTCATGGTGCAACTGATTTATAAACTACTTGAGTTACAGAAATGCCAACCTTGTTGACCATAATAACACTTGCTTTATTTTTTCCTCCTTCTTGCATTCAGTTCTGGTTAAATGGTATATTATTCCACACTTGGGGTTCAGCATCAAGTAGAGAGGGCAGCTGAGCCATTCTCTCTCAGCCCTAATTCTGGTCTGTACATGTTGGTGAATTCTCAATTAGACTGGCTTTTGAGCCTAAAAATACCATCCCTGTCTTTAATTCTGGGTTCATAGTGCCTGGCACCAAACAGATTGTCAGGCAGCAAATGTTTGCAAAACTGAGATGATTGCCTGACCATACTGGACATCCAGACTTTGATGTTTGTCTTTAATTTCCGTTTCCTAGGCCACCCTCATGTGGATAACTAAATGCCTGCCCCGTCACTCACAGGGACTTCTCCCATTTATTAAATCTCATGTAAGAGCCCAGTTTCTCCTAAATTCTGATTCCCACCCACTAGCCCCAACTCTAGTGCTTTCTATATCAGGGTTCCTCGGTGACCATCAACCACTACCCCCTCCCTGTGATGTTTTGTACACTAAGGCATAGAACTGAGTTCTGTGCCTCAGGCACAGATCAGTTGCTAGAGTGGTTTCCCATTCTTCTTCCAAATTCCCCCCTCCTTTCTATCCCATAGGCAAAGGCCAGAGTGACATCTAAAGCAGTAATGTCCTGGCTATGTAAATCACCTCTTAGTCCCTGACCTTTCCTGGACTTTTCACAGTTACTTGGATCCTGACTCAGTGCTTCTTAAGGATTTTGTTCACACTTGCTGCTACGTACTTGGATCTCCATCCTTGGAACTCATAGGGTTTGAAATTACACACAAAGGGATCTGCAAAGTCTTAATGCTTTTGTCTGTTCCAAAAGTCTCTGGATTTCCCCTTATCTAGATGTTGATCTTTTTCCATCTAATCCCAGATTTTCCCACAACTCTGCCCTACGTTACCACCATTTGTACTTCTAAATCACCTTTTGGGAGTCATTTCTGGGGGGCACATAGC
The DNA here is from genome assembly GCF_010015895.1 of Lontra canadensis. Lineage (NCBI taxonomy): Eukaryota > Metazoa > Chordata > Mammalia > Carnivora > Mustelidae > Lontra > Lontra canadensis. The sequence continues at coordinate 3,998 of NW_022631315.1, forward strand.
TCTTGCATTATTGTCATGGTCACCCACCTAATTTTGTAAATGAGCACAATGAAGCCCAGGGAAGATGGGTGACTTTTGTAAGGTCACATGGCTACTATGTGGCGGAGTATGGATAAGTCTCTTAATGCTAATTAAAAAGAAAAAAAAAAAAAGAATTGTTAAGTTATGAAAAACACTTAAAGACAGCACACGCTGATCACTTTGATTGAAGCAATACTCAAAATAACTTCCAAATTCACAACTTAGTGCAGTAGAGGAAAAGGGGGTAGAAGTTAGTCACAATGATATAAAACACGAGAGGACTGATGATCTATTATCCCAAGCATTTGCCTTTCAGGGAAACTTTCATGAAGTCAGAAAATTACATAAACATTATGAGAGCATGACTCAGTTTTTTTTTTTTTTTACTTAAACTTAATAATAAAATAATCAATTATGCATCTCTGGATTCTCATTTATTTTCTTGCTTCAAGGACAAAGTGAATAGTACATCTTTAGGGAAATGTTCTCTATTAGGAGTGATTGACAAAAATTCCTGGTGAGTTAACTGGTCCCATTGTAAACATGTTCTTATATAAAGGAGTGTATGTCAATGAAGACGGCACTCTAATGAGGAAGCAAGAGTCCCATTACCTGACCATTCTAACAAGATGACAAATATTTATTTTGTTGTTTTATGTTATTTTATTATTATTATTATTTTTATTTTAGAGAGGGAATGACAGGAAAGGAAGAGGGAAAGGGTGAGAGAATCTTTAGCAGGCTCCATACCCAGCATGAAGCCCAACATGGGACTCAAAGTAGGGTTCAGTCTCATGAGATCATGACCTGAGCCAAAATCAAGAGTCAGGCACTTAACTAAGGGAGCCACCCAGGTGCCTCAATAAATGTTGTTAAAAGAATGTGTTTTCTGACCCTAAATTTAGTATTTGGGGAATTCAAATATCCCTATTTTTGATTCTAAGAAAAAGAGTTTCATGCAGACTTGTAAAATACCTTATTGGAGAGATCAGAAAGTGACCTCTTCAAAGTGAATTAGTTTTATTCAAGTTCAGTACTGGAAAAATGATTTAGGTGAAGAAATAGCCCTGGTTAATGATGACATTCCATTCTACTCTGATTCCATCAATTTTTTTTAAATAAGAACTGATCTTTGGGAGCTTATCAGAACCACTTGAAATATTTTTCCTTTTGCACTTGGGTTTTAGATCTGTCTTAATGAATTGCACAATGCTGTTGATTAGCTGATATTTAGTGATTCTTAAAGTTTTGACTTGAAAGATGGTAATTGCTAGCATAATACTGCCATGAGTTTAACAGCAGAAAAATAAAGTCAAAACACTTTACTTTGACTTTTTCTAGAACACTATTTTTTCCTCTTTGGCAAAGCTTTTCAAGTCCTTTGCTTCAAGCTGATCTCAGTAATTAAAAGAATGATTTAAAAAACTCTCAAAAAGGATTCTGCATATTAAAATTCATTAAAATGCAATATTCACAAAGCAGGATATTTTATCATAAGTATATATGGAGAAGAAAATGGGAAGGAAATTAGGTGCTTCCTCCATATTCATTGCCCGTGTGTGTGTGTTTACTACAGTTTAGTTGTATAGCTGAGAACTTGACATGTTAATAAGTAGTTACATGACCGTTAGCTCATTTTCTTTTTAGAAACTTGAGAAAAGGAAGGAAGAATGAAAGTGAAGAAGAAAAAACATACTTCCTAAGCTGCCCATTAGAAGAGTGGCCATTTGGGGCTCTTGTGTGGCTCAATAGGTTAAGCGCTAAGACTCTTGATTTTGGCTCGCGTCATGATCTCAGGGTTGAGAGGGCAAGCTCCATGCTGAGTGTGGAGCCTGCTTGGGATTCTCTCTCCCTCTCTCTCTGCCCCTCTTCCTGCCACTCACTCATGCCCATGTGCACACACCCATATTTTCTCTCTCTCCCCCCCCAAAAAAACACAAACAAAACAAAACAAAACAAAACAAAAAAACAGCGACAATTTAATTCCCACAGAAGTGGTATGTTCACAGCTAACAGAACTAGTTCATTGGTGAACAAAGCTATTCTATTGGCATAATATGGTACAAACCCGTTTACCTCAAAAATAAGGACTATATGTAAGCTCATTGCAATCAAACAAATGGGAAAACTATTCAGATAAATCACTGAGCATTATGGAAATATAGCAACTGGATAATTGAAAGAGTATCCCCCAGACTGAGATGTTGTCATGGAGACACAACCAAAGTGAACCTTGCAGTAACCTTGGCAGGAAACATCCTTGCTAAGCCAGGCTGCCAAAGCCTGGGTGCCACCTGTCTGTAGACAGCCCAGGGGAATGGTCAGATAGATAAGAGATTTTCACTGTGACCTATTTCAGAAAAACTCTGAATAAAAATAATTCCAAAAAGAAGCAGGAGTTAGGAAGGGTTATTACAGGCATTCCAAGATCTGATTTTTAAAAGAATGCTACAGAATGCATGGCATGTTACTCAGTAGCATGAACCAAAACCATTTTCATAATCAATTTATCATTTCTCCTAGTTAATATTGATAACAATTTTTATGAAGAAATTAAGGTTTCAGTCTAAAAATTCCATTTTGATTCAAAACCAAACCATTTAACCATGTCCTAGTTTTGAACATATCCTAGCACTTTGGCTTAATAAATGAGATTTTTTGAATTTTTATTTAATATTTTTAGCTCTTTCTATTTTGTCCTTCTAGGTTGACTAATATCATCTAAGGATAAAGACTCCATGAGATCCTTCTTCTACCCCCAATCTATTTCTCTTACCCTATAGGCTCAGTAAATATCTGCTGATTTAATTGAGTTTGATTGTATGGGACCTTTTAAGAACATCTATCTCTTTGGTAATTCTTCCTATCCATGGCACACACTTCTGATTTTCTTATTGTCTAGTTGCCTTTAGATTACAATATCCTTATCAATCCCCCTTTTACAACTAGAATCTGGTCCAGACCCCAGTATAGTGGCTGGGTTCCTGTTGCCTGGTACAGAATTTGCTGGCAATGATCCCTACTCTAGGAGTCACTTGCCCTGGATTTTTTTTTTTTTTTTCAACTTAAGGATCCATCATTCATCTGAAAGATATTACTTTCTTTGGACTGGCTACCTGGACTTAACTTATTTTGTAGCCAGAACATAAATGGCTTATCCACCTACTCCTGAAAAAGGGGTAAGATGAACTATCTTTAGAAGGATGGGCATTCCTACAGTGCCTACATTCCTGTCCACACACTGCTGCCCTAATTAAGTGAAGAGACAGCAGAAGTTTAGTAGATATGGCAATTGGAGCTACATTCAGGTAATGGGATGGATCTGGGATTGATTCTGCCCACTTGCAAACCCTTGCTGAGCCTGTCCAAACATTCTCAGTCCACATGAAATGCTGCTCTTGGCAATAGAGTGATATATAAGAGCAGATTTTTAAAATGTTCTATTTCTTCTTAATTATTGATTAGTTGAATCAAGACCTATGACAGAAACCCATCTTATAAGAATGTCATTAATAAGAAATTTCCAGATAAAATTTTCCCTCATTAAAATTTGTATGTGAGGATGGGGGGAGCTTCCAATGACATGAACAAATTATTGAGCTAGATTGTTACGGTGTCTGACGAAGGCATCAAATTAAACACTGTAAGAGACACTCACTGTATTTTCTCTTTATTTTTGGTAAATGTTCATAAGTTCATTTAGAGTGCTGAGGGACTGAATCAGGGGAATCATGCATATGTCGACTGGACTGGGGAGGTAAAGACAATCCTGTATCACAGTTAGCAGAGTCATGCTCTCAGCAGGGAGAGATGGAGTCTGCACTGTCTGAAAATCCAGATTCTTGGGAGGGTCTAGGGCTGCAATGGTGGAGACACATCCAAAGGTGAGGGAAGGTGATCGAGGACAGCTCCTGTAAGTGTCACAATTTAGGTCAAAGCCTTCCATGGGTAGTCATTGGTACGTTAGTGCTGCCTGTCCCACTAACAAATTAATCTTTTTCCTTTGAACCATGCTGGGTCCTTTAGAATGGACACTGAGGTGAGTTTAGCCATAAAAGTCAAATTCAAAATGCAGAAAGACCAGAAGAAGATTAGAAAACAAGAAAAATATTTCACCTTGATTCTACATAGACTGAGCACCTATAGATAATTAAAAGATGATAACTAAAATAGTGTTTTAGAAACACACTTATGACACCAAGTGTCTACTATTTCAGAAAACCTTGAATAAAAGTGTAAATGGAGAAAGAACTTGTGGGTAATTTTAGTTTTAATCTTTGTGATTTTTTTTTTTGTCTTTTATGTAATATATACTAAACAGATTTATGTATTTTTATAATCAGAATAAGTCAGTGAAATTTGACTAGGAAAGAAAGGAAAAAAGGCAGTTTTGTAGGATGAGACAGGACCAGTGTGGACCCTTTTTAAGTAGAAAAGTTTGATGATAACTTCTCAGGAAAAAAAGGCAATTGGTAAGATGAGACAGGACCAGTGTGGACTCTTTTTAGTAGAAAAGTTTGATGATAACTTCTCAGGTTGAAAGGAAAATTCAGAGGAAAAAAAGAGTATTACATGTGAAAGATGATGGGTTAACTGATTTCATCATACTCTAAATAAGGAGAGGGGATGTCATTAAAAGTATGGTGGAAGAGGTAGTCCTGAATTGAAAGAGACCTCATTTGTACTTTGAATCTTGAAAAAGAGGAAAAATGTAGGGAAATGTGACATTAGTTTGTAAGAGGAGTTTTTGTGTGTTTGAGATGGTTCAAGCCAGGTGGATCAAGTTTTCTTGATGAAAATATAGGGCACATTTGTTAAGACTCATGAAGGAAAGGAGTCGATAGAGACAATGGGAAGAGTGATAATGACTTTGTATTGAATGAAGAAGAAAGGTTGAGGGAACTGGCAGGAATGAATCAAAGGATCCTTAAATGTTGCTAAGAACACTAAAGCTGGCATTAACTTTGCCAATGAGGAGATTTCAGATTGTAGGTATTAAGAATGATCCCTATGTATTCATAAGACTTTGGGTCATGACATATCTTTCTGAATACCTAATATTAATAAGCCAACCCAAAGTTGGCTCCTATTTACTTACTGATATGATTTACTTAGCTGACATGATTACTTACTAATTTTGGTAATCCTTACTAAGTAAGGATTTACTTAGCTAAGACAAGAACTCAACTACATTTTCTTCCATGGTCTTAAAAACCATCAAACATACCTCCACACCAAGCAGCAGCAACTACGTAAGATAATAATGCATACTTTGGGGCACCTGGGTGACTCAGTGGGTTAAGCCTTTGCCTTCGGCTCAGGTCATGATCTCGGCATCCTGGGATCAAGCCCTGCATCAGGCTCTCTGCTCAGTGGGTAAGCTGCTTCCCCCTCTCTCTCTGCCTGCCCCTCTGCCTACTTGTGATCTCTCTCTCTGTCCAATAAATAAATAAATAATATCTTTTAAAAAAAGAAAAGAATAGTGCGTACTTAAAAAAAAATAGTGCATTCTATTCCTTCTGGTTGAAATGTTCTGCTTTTTTCCAGGTGAAACTTTCTTCATCTTTTAAGTATCAGTTTCTTCTTCCTTAAGCATTTTCCACTCCTCACCCAAGTTTGGACCACCTATGGTTCTTTCTCATAGTAACTTATTCTTTTATATTTGTTATAATTTATAATTTTATATTTTATGTCTTTTTGTTTAAAACATGCTTTCCCCACCAGACTGGAAGCATCATTAATATATGGTTATGGCTACTCTGTTTAGTATAATACCCATAATACCTAGAGCAGGATGTAGCATAGGCTTGGTAAATAGTTTTAGTTCAATTAGTTGATAACTGATTAATAAGATGATTGAAAAGTAGATTAATTAATTGAATCATTACTACTCTTCTTTTTTTCATAGCCTCATCTTAGACTTCCAAGTGGACCTATTTCTCACTCTAAATCTCATTTTGCCTCATAGTCTGTCAGTTTCTGATATCATTATTTAGTTGCCTATATATGACTTCCAAGTAACCCAGATCAATCTTCTTATCCACCATCTGAAATTTTCCACTGCCTTGGTATGCCCTTTATATTGCGATTACTGGACCCCATGTTTGGATGAACCATATCCAAATTCAGTATGACCTCTGACACTGCTCTGTGTGGGTTGCTGAACTCACTGCCTTTTCCTGGGTTGGGCTCTGTCAATAGATCAGATTTGCCAGCCGCATATTTTGTTTTAGCACTGTTTTATGCCCTACAAGCACTGAGTTGGCCAAACTCCACTTAGCTGAATCCTGATTATCTTCCATAACACAGGTGGAAGGTAAGTTTTCAAATGGAATTAAAAGAATCACTCACCCTTTGGAGAAATGTCTCTCAGGGCAGAAAAAAAGAGTGATATCAGCAAAAATTATAGAATAAGAAACTCTAAAATTCTCTCTCTCCACAAAAGCAACAAATATATTGGCCAAACTTCCATAATCAACATTTTTTGAACTCTGGAAACTAGCCAAAAATTTGAAACAACCAGAGAAATCCTTAATAGAGAAAATGCTGAATCAGTAAGAGAGATTTGTGGCATTTTATTTTATATTAAATATGAGCCAATCTCCCCAGCTCTCTATATCTAGTAAAGATATCCTGCAAACAAGAAGGAAAATTAAAATACTTGCAGATAAAAACAAACTAACAATTTGTTTCTAGTAGGCTTGTTCTATAAGAGATGCAAAAGAAAATACTTCAGGCTGAAATGAAAGAACACTAGACAGTAACTTTAATCCATACAAGGAAATAAAAAACAACAGGAGAGTAACAACAGAGATAAAAATAAAAATTAGAATTAACATGTTTTGGGGATATAATTCCTTTTTGTAGATATGATTTAAAAAGACAACTGTATGGAACATTAAGTAGAAATCTATATTAATGGCTTTATATATATAATGATTAAAAGGTCAATAAAGAAGATATTAATAAAGAAATTATATGAAGACATAACAATTTTAAATGTATATGTACCCAACAACAAAGCCCAAATATGTGTGAATCAATAATGAGGGGAGAAATATTAGTTTAACAACAGGTGGAAATTTCAATTCCCTACTTTCAATCATGATCAGAACAACTAGAGAGACGAAAAGCAAGGAAATTGAAGACTAGAATAACACTATAAACCAGCTAGATCTAATAGATGTAGTTGTAAAATACTTCCCTCAACAATAGAAGATACATATTCTTCTTGAGTACCTATGGAGCATTTTCCAGGATAAACTATAGACTACATCATAAAACAAGTCTCAATAAGTTTGAAAAGATTAAATCATGCAAAGTATCCTCTATGACCCTGGTAGGATGAAATTAGAAATCTGGGGGCGCCTGGGCGGCTCAGTGGGTTAAAGCCTCTGCCTTCAACTCAGGTCATGATCCCAGGGTCCTGGGATTGAGCCCTGCATCGGGCTTTCTGCTCAGCGGGGAGCCTGCTTCCTCCTCTCTGCCTCTCTGCCTACTTGTGATCTCTGTTTACTAAATAAATAAATAAAATCTTAAAAAAAAAAGAAATTAGAAATCTGCAGCCAAAAGAAATCTGGAAAATTCACAAGCATGTGGAAGTTAGATAATTCAATTTTAAATAACCAATGAATCAAAGAAGAAATGACAAGATAAATTAGGAAAGACTCTAAAATAAATGGAAAAAAATATCGCATACCAAAGCTCAGGAAATGTAAAAAAAAAAAAAAAAAAAATCAATGCCCAGGGGGAAATTTATAGCAATAAACACTTACATTAAAAAAGAAAAAGGGGGAGGGGCACCTGGGTAGCTCAGTGGGTTAAAGCCTCTGCCTTCAACTCAGGTCATGAGACCAGGTTCCTGGGATCGAGCCCCACATCAGGCTCGCCACTCGGTGGGGAGCCTGCTTCCCCCTCTCTCTCCCTGCCTGCCTCTCTGCCTACTTGTGATCTCTGTCTGTCAAATAAATAAATAAAATCTTTAAAAAAGGAGAGGAGTCAAGATGGCGGAGAAGTATCAGGCTGAGACTGCATCAGATAGCAGGAGATCAGCTAGACAGTTTATCAAACCATTGCAAACACCTATAAATCCAATGGAAGATCGAAGAGAAGAAGGACAGCAATTCTAGAAACAGAAAATCGACGACTTTCTGAAAGGTAGGACCGCGGAGAAGTGAATCCAAAGTGATGGGAAGATAGACCGCGGGGGGAGGGGCCGGCTCCCAGCCAGCAGCGGAGCAACAGAGCACAAAATCAGGACTTTTAAAAGTCTGCGCCACTGAGGGACATAGCTCCAGAGGCTAAACCGGGGTGAAGCCCACACGGGGCCAGCATGGCCCCAGGTCCCGCAGGGTCACAGAAGGATCAGGGGTGTCTGAGTGTTGCAGAACTCACAGGGATTAGACCAGGGAAGCTGGCTACAGAGACAGAGCCAAGGAGTAGCTCTCAGCTCAGGGTTACCTTGAACCGGTCGCAGCCTGGGTGAGCTCGGAGCGCAGCCAGAGGCCAGGGAGACGGGAGTGATGGGGCTCTTTTCTCTGAGGGTGCACTGAGGAGTGGGGCCCTGAGCTCTTGGCTCCTCTGGGCCGGAGACTGGGAGGCCTCCATTTTCATTCCTGTCCTCCAGAACTCTACAGAAAGCGTTCAGGGGACAAAAGCTCCCAAAAGCGAACCCGAGCAGATTACTTAGCCCGGCCCCTGGTAAGGGCGATGCAATTCTGCCTCGTGCAAAGACACTTGAGAATCACTACAACAGGCCCCTCCCCCAGAAGATCAACAAGAAATCCAGCCAAGACAAAGTTCACTTACCAAGGAGAGCAGCAGAATTCCAGTGGAGGAGAAAGCAAAGCATGGAACTCATGGCTTTCTCCCCATGATTCTTTAGTCTTGTGGTTAATTTAAATTTGTTTTTAATTTTTTTTTCTTTCTTCTGCTAATTTTTTTAACTTTTACCCTTTTCTTTTTTAACGTTTTTTTAACTAGTTTATCTAATATATATATATATTTTTTTCTTTTTTATATTTTTTCTTTATTTGTTTTCTTTTTAAAATTTTTTTTTTCTGAACTTCTTTTTATCCCCTTTCTCCCTCCCACAATTTGGGGTCTCTTCTGATATGATTAAAGTGCATTTTCCTGGGGTCTTTGCCACCCTTTCAGTATTTTATTTGCTCCTTCATATACTCTTATCTGGACAAAATGACAAGCAGAAAAACTCACCACAAAAAAAGAACAAGAGGCAGTACTGAAGGCTAGGGACCTAATCAATACAGATATTGGTAATATGTCAGATCTAGAGTTCAGAATGACGATTCTCAAGGTTCTACCAGGCTCAAAAAAGGCATGGAAGATATTAGAGGAAACCCTCTCTGGAGAGATAAAAGCCCTTTCTGGAGAAATAAAAGAACTAAAATCTAACCAAGTTGAAATCAAAAAAGCTATTAATGAGGTGCAATCAAAAATGGAGACTCTTACTGCTAGGATAAATGAGGCAGAAGAAAGAATTAGTATATAGAAGACCAAATGACAGAGAATAAAGAAGCTGAGCAAAAGAGGGACAAACAGTTACTGGACCATGAGGGGAGAATTCGAGAGATAAGTGACACCATAAGATGAAACAACATTAGAATAATTGAGATTCCAGAAGAAGAAGAAAGAGAGAGGGGAGCAGAACGTATATTGGAGAGAATTATTGGAGAGAATTTCCCCAATATGGCAAAGGGAACAAGCATCAAAATCCAGGAGGTGCAGAGAACCCCCCTCAAAATCAATAAGAATAGGTCCACACCCTGTCACCTAATAGTAAAATTTACTAGTCTTAGCGACAAAGAGAAAATCCTGAAAGCAGCCCAGGAAAAGAAATCTGTAACATACAATGGTAAAAATATTAGATTGGCAGCAGACTTATCCACAGAGACCTGGCAGGCCAGAAAGAGCTGGCATGATATATTCAGAGCACTAAATGAGAAAAACATGCAGCCAAGAATACTATATCCAGCTAGGCTATCATTGAAAATAGAAGGAGAGATAAAAATCTTCCAGGACAAACAAAAACTGAAAGAATTGGCAAACACCAAACCAGCTCTACAGGAAATATTGAAAGGAGTCCTCTAAACAATGAGAGACCCTAAAAGTAGTAGATCAGAAAGGAACAGAGACAATATACAGTAACAGACACCTTATAGGCAATACAATGGCACTAAATTTATATCTCTCAATAGTTACCCTGAATGTTAATGGGCTAAATGCCCCAATCAAAAGACACAGGGTATCAGAATGGATAAAAAAACAAAACCCATCTATATGTTGCCTACAAGAAACTCATTTTAGACCCGGAGACACCTTCAGATTTAAAGTGAGGGGGTGGAAAAGAATTTACCATGCTAATAGACATCAGAAGAAAGCAGGAGTGGCAATCCTTATATCAGATCAATTAGATTTTAAACCAAAGACTATAATAAGAGATGAAGAAGGACACTATATCATACTCAAAGAATCTGTCCAACAAGAAGATCTAACAATTGTCAATATCTATGCCCCTAACGTGGGAGCAACCAACTATATAAACCAATTCATAACAAAATCAAAGAAACACATCGACAACAATACAATAATAGTAGGGGACTTTAACACTCCCCTCACCGAAATGGACAGATCATCCAAGCAAAAGATCAACAAGGAAATAAAGGCCTTAAATGACACACTGGACCAGATGGATATCACAAATATATTCAGAACATTTCATCCCAAGGCAACAGAATACACATTCTTCTCTAGTGCACATGGAACATTCTCCAGACTAGATCACATCCTCGGTCCTAAATCAGGTCTCAACCAGAATCAAAAGATTAGGATCATTCCCTGCATATTTTCAGACCACAATGCTCTGAAGCTAGAACTCAATCACAAGAGGAAATTTGGAAAGAACCCAAATACATGGAGACAAAACAGCATCCTTCTAAAGAATGAATGGGTCAACCAGGAAATTAAAGAAGAATTGAAAAAATTCATGGAAACAAATGATAATGAAAACACAAAGGTTCAAAATCTGTGGGACAGAGCAAAGACAGTCCTGAGAGGAAAATATATAGTGGTACAAACCTTTCTTAAAAAACAAGAAAGGTCTCAAATACACAACCCAACCCTACACCTAAAGGAGCTAGAGAAAGAACAAGAAAGAAAGCCTAAACCCAGCAGGAGAAGAGAAATCATAAAGATCAGAGCAGAAATCAATGAAACAGAAACCAAAAAACAATAGAACAAATCAAAGAAACTAGGAGTTGGTTCTTTGAAAGCATTAATAAGATTGATAAACCCCTGGCCAGACTTATCAAAAAAAAAAAAAAAAAGAGAGAGAGAAAGGACCCAAATCAATATAATCATGAATGAAAGAGGAGAGATCACAACGAACACCAAAGAAATACAAACAATTATAAGAACAATACTATGAGCAACTCTATGCAAACAAATTTGACAATCTGGAAGAAATGAATGCATTACTAGAGACATATAAACTACCAAAATTGAACCAGGAAGAAATAGAAAACCTGAACAGACCCACAACCAATAAGGAGATTGAAACAGTCATCAAAAATCTCCAAACAAACAAAAGCCCAGGGCCAGACGGCTTCCCGGGGGAATTCAACCAAACATTTAAGGAAGAACTAATTCCTATTCTCCTGAAACTGTTCCAAAAAATAGAAATGGAAGGAAAACTTCCAAACTTATTTTATGAGGCCAGCATCACCTTGATCTCAAAACCAGACAAGGATCCCATCAAAAAAGAGAAGTACAGACCAATATCCTTAATGAACACAGATGCGAAAATTCTCACCAAAATACTAGCCAATAGGATTCAACAGTACATTAAAAGGATTATTCACCACGACCAAGTGGGATTTATTCCAGGGCTGCAAGGTTGGTTCAACATCTGCAAATCAATCAAAGTGATACAACACATTAATAAAAGAAAGAACAAGAACCATATGATACTCTCAATAGATGCTGAAAAAGCATTTGACAAATTATAGCATCCCTTCCTGATCAAAACTCTTCAAAGTGTAGAGATAGAGAGCACATACCTCAATATTATCAAAGCTATCTATGAATAACCCACCACAAATATCATTCTCAATGGAGAAAAACTGAAAGCTATTCCGCTAAGGTCAGGAACACGGCAGGGATGTCCATTATCACCACTGCTATTCAACATAGTACTAGAAGTCCTAGCCTCAGCCATCAGACAACAAAAAGAAATTAAAGGCATCCAAATCAGCAAAGAAGAAGTCAAACTATCACTCCTCGCAGATGATATGATACTATATGTGGAAAACCCAAAAGACTCCACTCCAAAACCGCTAGAACATGTACAGGAATTCAGTAAAGTGTCAGGATATAAAATCAATGCACAGAAATCTGTTGCATTTCTCTACACCAACAACAAGACAGAAGAAAGAGAAATTAAGGAGTCAATCCCATTTACAATTGCACCCAAAACTATAAGATACCTAGGAATAAACCTAACCAAAGAGGCTAAGAATCTATACTCAGAAAACTATAAAGTTCTCATGAAAGAAACTGAGGAAGACACAAAGAAATGGAAAAATGTTCCATGCTCCTGGATTGGAAGAATAAATATTGTGAAAATGTCTATGTTACCTAAAGCAATTTACACATTTAATGCAATCCCTATCAAAATCCCACCCATTTTTTTTCAAAGAAATGGAACAAATAATCCTAAAATTTATATGGAACCAGAAACGACCTCGAATAGCCAGAGGAATATTGAAAAAGAAAGCCAAAGTTGGTGGCATCACAATTCTGGACTTCAAGCTCTATTACAAAGCTGTCATCATCAAGACAGCCTGGTACTGGCACAAAAACAGACACATAGATCATTGGAGCAGAATAAAGAGCCCAGAAATAGACCCTCAACTCTATAGTCAACTAATCTTCGACAAAGCAGGAAAGAATGTTCAATGGAAAAAAGACAGCCTCTTAAATAAACGGTGTTGGGAAAATTGGACGGCCACATGCAGAAAAATGAAATTGGACCATTTCCTTACACAACACACAAAAATAGACTCAAAATGGATGAAGGACCTCAATGTGAGAAAGGAATCCATCAAAATCCTTGAGGAGAACACGGGCAGCAACCTCTTCAACCTCAGCCGCAGCAACGTCTTCCTAGGAACATCGCCAAAAGGAAGGGAAGCAAGGGCAAAAATGAACTATTGGGATTTCATCAAGATCAAAAGTTTTTGCACAGCAAAGGAAACAGTTAACAAAACCAAAAGAAAACTGACAGAATGGGAGAAGATATTTGCAAACGACATATCAGATAAAGGACTAGTGTCCAAAATCTATAAAGAACTTAGCAAACTCAACACCCAAAGAACAAATAGTCCAATCAAGAAATGGGCAGAGGACATGAACAGGCATTTCTGCAAAGAAGACATCCAGATGGCCAAGAGACACATGAAAAAGTGCTCCATGTCACTTGGCGTCAGGAAAATACAAATCAAAACCACAATGAGATACCACCTCACACCAGTCAGAATGGCTAAAATTAACAAGTCACAAAATGACAGATGCTGGCGAGGATGTGGAGAAAGGGGAACCCTCCTACACTGTTGGTGGGAATGTAAGCTGGTGCAACCACTCTGGAAAACAGCATGGAGGTTCCTCAAAAAGTTTAAAATAGAGCTACCCTATGACCCAGCAAGTGCACTACTGGGTATTTACCCTAACAATACAAACGTAGTGATCCAAAGGGGCACATGCACCCGAATGTTTATAGCAGCAATGTCCACAATAGCCAAACTACGGAAAAAACCTAGATGTCCATCAACAGATGAATGGATAAAGAAGATGTGGTATATATATACAATGGAATAATATGCAGCCATCAAAAGAAATGAAATCTTTCCATTTGCGACAACATGGATGGAACTAGAGGGTTTCATGCTTAGTGAAATAAGTCAATTGGAGAAAGACAACTATCATATGATCTCCCTGATATGAGGAAATGGGAGATGCCACGTGGAGGTTTAGGGGGGTAGGAGAAGAATAAATGAAACAAGATGGGATTGGGAGGGAGACAAACCATAAGTGACTCTTAATCTGACAAAACAAACTGATGGTTGCTGGGGGGAGGAGGGTCGGGAAAGGGGGCGTTATGGACATTGGGGAGTGTATGTGCTATGGTGAGTGCTGTGAAGTGTGTAAACCTGGCGATTCACAGACCTGTACCCCTGGGGATAAAAATGCATTATATGTTTATAAAAAAATAAAAAAGAAGTAAATAAAACTAAAAAAAATAAAAACTAGAAAAAAAAAAGAAGAAAAGAAAAGAAAAAGGGGGCACCTGGGTGGCTCAGTGGGTTAAAACCTCTGCCATCAGCTCGGGTCATGATCCCAGAGTCCTGGGATTGAGCTCTGCATCAGGCTTTCTGCTCAGCAGGGTGCCTGCTTCCCCCCCAACACCCTCCACCTGACTCTGCCTACTTCTGATCTCTGTCTGTCAAATAAATAAATAAAATCTTAAAAATAAAAAAAAACCACAGATTAAAAATATGAAATTTCACCTTCTGAAATTAGAAAAAGAAGAACTTTATTTACCAAAGCAAAGATAAAGAAAAGAATAATAAAGATGAGAATGGAGATAACTGAAATAGAGAGCAGAAAAATTAGGAAGAATAAATAAAACAAAAGTTTTTTTTGTTTTTTGTTTTTTTTTTTAGATCAACAAAACTGACAAAACTCTAAATACAATGACCAAGGAAAAAAGAGAGAAGACTCAAATTATGAAAATCAGGAATAAAAGTAGGGGTATTACTAATAACCTTATATAAATAAAATAATTTTAAGAGAATACTTGAATAATTGTATCCAAAAAAGAAAAAGGTGAATTCCTAGAAAAGCACAAATAATAAAAATTGACTCAAGAAGAAACAGAAAATATGAATAAACTTATAACAAGGAAAAAGTTTATGATTCATAAGCTTTAAAGTTTATAAACATAAAAGCTTATGATTCAGTGATCAAAAATGTCAAACAAAGTAAATCCTAGGGCCAGATAGCTTACTGGTAAATTCTACCAAGTCTTTAAAAAGAATTAACACGAGTATTTCTGAAATTCTTCCACAAAAACTGGAGGGAATACTTCCTGTTTCTATGAGACCAGTATGAACCTGATATTAAAGCCATACACTAACATCATAAGAAAACTACAGACCGATATATGCCTGATAAATATACATCCCAAAACTTAAACAAAATACTAGAAAACCAAATCCAACATCATATTAAAATAAATATGCCATGACAAATGGGATTTATCTGAGATATCTCAATATATGAAAATCAATGACTATAATCCACCATATTAATATAATGGGGGAGAGGGAGAAAGCACATTATCCTCCCATTTGGCGGAGAAAAAGCATTTCACAAAACCCAACACCATTTCATTTTAAAAAAATTGTCCAAAAACTAGGAACTGTAGTAAAGGGCTATCAACATGGGCCTAGATTGCCCTACCTTGCACATTCCCCCCAAAAAGATCTGCCTTTGGGACAAATCCTTAGTTGACTCCTAGGAGACAAGCTTTAGCCTTTGGGATATTCTGCCTGATAAGAATATGTTTGAATGTCTGAAGTTTTGGGCCATGTTGTACCAGTTTGATGAGATAGTTTATACTAACAAATGTGAATTATGATGAATGTTGTTTTTTGTATGCTTGAGGCCTTGGGATACATTGTATCTATGTGATAAGATAGATCATACTACCAAATGTGATTTTTGATAAATGCTTATTTTGTCTTAGGTGTCTGGAATCTGAGTAGCTGCAGTCAGTCATGCAGGTGGATGTATGCCAACCCACCTGACCCCCAATGTGTACACTGGGCATCACCACCCCAGTGAGCGTTATTGGTTGACAACACTTCTCACATGTTAATAACACTTCACATCATTGCTGGGAAGATTAAGCATCTCGGTGTGACCACTGCAAAAAGACACCTAGAAGCTTTTGCCAGGTTTCTCCTAGACTTTTTTCTTATAATAAACTCAAATAGTGAGTATAACAGCTCTGAGTCTTATGGGTCCTTCTAGCAAATTACTGAGCATGAGGGTGGTCTTAGTTTCTGTAACACAATTGGAATCATAAGTAGGATTCAGTAGCGTGACTCTGACTACTAAAACATGGGAAAAGTACTATTTAGAAAAATGAAAATTGATGGGATGAGAGATGACCCAACTCTTATATCTGATGGCCACTGAGTTACCCATGATATGAAACAGCAGCTGCACTGTAGTCAGGTACATTAGTAAAAATTACCAATGGAATTTAAAATAATAGACCCAACTGCCAAGAAATTGTATACTAGATACATAAGGGAATGCAAAATAATGATAATCATTCTCGATATACAATGTCTTATTTTTATCTGTAATAGTTAAAGTAAGGAAGAGTGTTGGGGCAGATCCTAACACAGTGTCAAGCTCAGATTGTAGCCAGTCTAAGCTATGACCACTAGCCTTAGAGCTACTACCAAAGAGAAAGATTATGCTGGAACAACAGATAGCACTTCTATTACCTGAACACCACAACATAGTCTAGGTGGTGGGACCAGAAGAACATTTAAACCATGGGGTATAGTGTGATGGAGTTGTCCTATTTTGTGGATTGCTATGACCAGCTTCTGAAGATTATGCAAATAGATTCTACGAGTGACTCACTTAGGAGAAGTCTTCATGGTTTTCAATGCAGCAGAATGGAGAAGCATATTTGGATTAATTAATGCAGGTACTGTAGCTTACTACTGATCATCATGATCCAAATATACAACTGATGTTCCTTCAGTGACAGCTAGCTTGGTGGACTGGATCAAAACTGATGCAGTTTGTTTACCCTGAGAAGGGCACTTGTCTTTTGTTCTTTTATTTTTTAACTTTTAATTTTTAATTTAATTTAATTTTATTTTATTTCTTTTAAGTGTTCCAGCATTCATTGTTTATGCACTACACCCAGTGCTCCACTCCATGCAATACATGCCCTCCATAATACCCACCGCCAGGCTCACCCAACCCCCTACCCACCTCCCTTCCAAAACCCTCCGTTTGTTTCTCAGAGTCCAGTCTCTCGTGGTTTGTCTCCCCCTCCAATTTCCCCCAACTCACTTCTCTCCATCTCCCAATGTCCTTTATGTTATTCCTTATACTCATCAAGTAAGTGGAACCATATGATAATTGACTCTCCCTGCTTAACTTATTTCACTCAGCATAATCTCCTCCAGTCCCATCCATGCTGATATGAAAGTTCAGTATTCATCCTTTCTGATGGAGGCATAATACTCCATTATATATATAGGCCATATATTCTTTATCCATTCATCCATTGAAGGGCATCTTGGCTCTTTCCACGGTTTGGCAACTGTGGCCATTGCACTATGAATGTTGGGGTACAGATAGCCCTTCTTTTCACTACATCTGTATCTTTGGGACAAATACCCAGTAGCCCAGTAGTGCAATTGCAGGGTCATAGGGAAGCTCTATTTTTATTTATTTATTTATTTATTTTCAGTGTTCCAGAATTCATTGTTTATGCACTGTCCTTTGTTCTTTTAATGTTCAGAGGAACTTCCCAAATGAAGTGGCTAATATTGAGCATATACAAGTCATGCTGGATTGGAATGGTCATCTACCTAATATGCCTCTTACTAAGGTCATTGTAAATGCTGTTATTAAGGTATCCCTTTTGCCTGGGTATCTCATTGTACTTTTTTGCTGAAAAATCAGTTAATGATCCCAGAAGCCATATCAGTTTTCTCTCAGCTTCTCCTTATGAGTACTATAGATGCTATGAAAATTAGAGTAGTTCACAAGATAATGGGGAAAAATGAAGTGGTATCAAGGGACTTGGGCAGTGCTGTGAAAATACTTTAAATTGAATGGTATGCATAATGTAAATATCAGTGGAGTGAATGAAAAGGTCTTAAGGAAACACTGTCAGAGGTTGGGTGGACTGATGGGAGCCCCTGATGGTCTCCTAAAACTAAAGATCTCTGATTAAATCTACTCTATTTTTCCTATTTGGGGGGAATGTACAAAGCCAGATGACAAAATGACAGTGACAAACCTAACCATTGCCAGTGTCAATGGTCTGGCAAATTAATCAGGATGCAGACTGATGAAGGGACTAAAATCTATTGGTGCAACTCCTGGCTGGGGACCCAGTCATATACACATGTATGGATAAAATGGCCAGTGGGGTAGAGAAGAGAGTTTTCAGGTCTCCTTGACAAAATGCCAGGTAATATTTTCCAAAACCATTGGTGAAGTCTTAATGTGGCCTATAATTAGATTGAGAGGTTATAGGGAGGCAAAAGTTGATGGGATTTAGGTAAAAGTTTGGATGAAAACTGTAATATTTGACCAGAGTTTATATGAAGTAGATGTGTCTCATTTATCTGAATATATTATTGGATGGATATTGTATCTGAGTGGTGAACACTTCTTCTATTTGGTATTGTAATAGTTTGGCCAGTACTGATTAGACATGCTAAATGGGAAGCCATAGAATTGCCTGAGTCCACATAGGCTATTAATTTGAAACAGTATTACATAACTTGTGAACAGAAGGGATTACCACTTTAATTAATGACATGTTAGAAATTGGAGTGCTGTTACCAACACATCTTCAGTACGATTGGACTATGTGGCCCATGAAAAAGGAAGGGGGCTCATGGAGACGAACAGTCCGTCATCAAGGCTTGAGAAAAGGGACACTGCCTAGAGCATTGGCAGCTCGTGAGATGATTTCAAACCCCACCAAAATCTAAGAGATTGGTACTCAGTGACTGGTCTTACAGATGCTACTTTCTCAATCCCAATCCTAGAAAAGAGCCAATTACAGTTTGCCTTCCTGTGGAAAGGCTCTTGATTAACATTTTGTTATATTATATTATTATTTGAATTCACCAACTTCTATCATCATTTGGTTTAGAATGAATTTAAACCATTTGATTTAGAAGGAATTTACTCCAGGTCCCCACTGTGATAGAACCTGACATTTTGATGATATCCTACTATCAAAAACAGAAAAACAAGTGAGAACTGACTTGAATCAAGTGATGGCACACATGACAGAGTCTAGTTGAAAAACTCACCAAAGAGGCAAGGACCTGTTTAAATGGTGGAATTATTAGAATAACTTAGGTAGAAGCCATCCATGACAAGAATTCCACAGGCAACCAGAAATAAACTGCTGTCATTGCCTACCCCTGGAACTAAGCAAGAAGCGCAGTACTTGGTAGGGTTGTTTGGACTGGGGAGGACATGTGGGAATTTGCAGCCTCTTATCTATAAAACTACCTGAAAGGAAACTGTGATTTGAATAGGGAATTGAAAAACAGCAGGCCATATTAGAACTGCAAAGAGCGGTGGTTCAATGAATTCCTTTGGGCCCTTATTATCCACACTCAAATTAGTTTGGAAGAATCTTCGACTTGCACTTATGTTGATCAGAGCTTACGGCAAAAGCCTATGAGTGCTGCCCAGCAGTGACCACTAGGATTTTGGACAAGGAAATTTTCACATGTGACAGTAGGGTACATGCCATTTGAGAGATAGCAGTTCATTATTGGGCTTAATTGAAACTGCCCATATGACTGAAGGCCATAAAATAATCTTGAAATCTAAAATACCCATAATGTTTTGAGTAATGTCCAAAAAATGCTTTAATAAGGAAAGCAGTGCCAACAAGAGTTGCATAATAAAGTGTAAATGGTTTATATAGGAATATGCTACCCGGGAGTATTCATGTAGGGAGATTTTTCCCTCTAGTGTTGACTTTAGAATCACTGGAGGGACTTCCAGGTCCCATTATCACATGGGCTGTGCCCTATTAACAACTCTTAATTGGCCAGTAGAAAACTAGTTGGCTTGTGGACAGCATGCTTTTCAAAAGACTGCTACACTACAACTGGCTGATAGAAAAATTCTGACTGAAGAAGGCAAGAACAAACCAACTCAGTAGTCTGGATGGCATGTTGTTTTCCTTGTGGTGATGGGAGGATTGAATAGTAATAGTCCTAATATTTTTTTAAGATTTTATTTATTTATTTGACAGAGAGATCACAAGTAGGCAGAAAGGCAGGCGGGAGGGGGGGGCAGCAGGCCCCCTGCTGAGCAGAGACCCTGATGTGGGGCTCGATCCCAGGACCCTGAGATCATGACCTGAGCCAAAGGCAGAGGCTTAACCCATTGAGCCACCCAGGCACCCCATTATAGTCCCAGTGTTTCGGTGCATACAGACTTACTAGTGATGGCCAATGAGTCGGCCATACGGTCAGGCAGATGGGTGTGCCTGTTGGGTTACAGCCCTGATATAAACCATTTGGGGAATACGAGAGACACATTAGAGAAGAACCTGTGGCTGCCTATCAGAAGAATCCCCTTTCAGGATCAGAAGGATACTGGAACCAGTAAATGGATATCCTGCGGCACTCACTTCAGGTGGTCACATGGGTCCATGAAGTGAGTGGAAATGGAGAAGCTTCAGCAATGAGATGGGCTGATCATTGTTATATGCCTCTTGTACCTTCTAAGTAAGGCCCAAACACCTAGCGAGAGAGACAGAAATTGAAGATGACAATGGGGCAGATTCACTAGGGCAGAGACCCCACACAGGGCTGGCATATAGATGTCACTGGGCCACTACGGACAACACTAGAAGTCTAGAAATGGGTCCCAACAGCGAACAGACATTTGCTCTGGACTAGACTTTGCATACCCAGTGATAGATGCGAATTGCATTAGTCAGCTGGGGCTGACATTGCAAAATGCCTCAGACATCCAGTTTTCTCATCATTTGGGAAGCTAGAAATATAAGATCAAGGTGCCAGCAGGGTTGGTTTCTGGTGAAAGTTTTCCTTCTGTCTTGCAGAAAACTGCCTTCTTGATGTGTTTTCACATGTTTTTTCTCTTTGTGCATGCAGAGAGAGAAAGGGAGAGAGAGAGATATCTTTTGTTTCTTCTCTTCTTGTAAGGACACCAGTCCCATCAGATTAGGACTCCCTATGACCTCATTTAACTTTAATTATCTCTTCAAAGGTCTTTTCTCAAAATATAGGGATTAGGGATTCAACATATGAATTTGGAGAGGATATAATTCAGTCCATACATGAATGCTCAAAATGCTAAAAAAAAAAAAAAATAGACTGGAACTGAAGGTACTGTACCGATTTGGAAAGCCAAGTTACATTCAAACAAAGAAACACGTTTTATAGCCTATGGTGTCCAAGAATGGAAAATAGGATAACATGTCATATTTACACATGATATTACATCTCATCCTCAGAGTAAGTGGTTTCATAGAGAATGGGAATGGGTAATTGAAACATCTCTTGCTAAAATGAGACGAGATGAAAGTACGAAGGTCTGGCTTCCATGCTTTCATGAGTGGAGGCTCACACTCAACATGTGAGTGCCAAGGAAAGGTTCTTACTCAACAGATTCCTCTGCTTTTCTGGTTGGTTTAGGGAAGAGGATTGGGAGAAGATGTGGTGCACTATATCGTTCTTCCCCACATTACTTCAAGTTTCTTTTTACCTACCTGTTATGGAGGTCTTAAGATCAAGGCTATGCCCACTGCTGCCCAAAACAGGGATGATTCCTAAGCAAGAAACTCTAACCATACTTTTTTTTTTTCAGATTTTATTTATTTGTTTGACAGAGAGAGACATATTGAGAGAGGGAACATAGACAGGGGAAGTGGGAGAGGGAACACAGGCAGAGCAGGGAGCCTGATGTGGAGCTCCATCCCAGGACCCTGGGATCATGACCTGAGTGGAAGGCAGAGGCTTAATGACTGAGCCACTCAGGTGCCCCTGTAAGCATACTTTTAAACCTTTATGCCAAAATTTCCAAGGGCCTGATAATATTAATAACACTATCTGACAACATTGGGATTGACCATGAATGCAAATTTATTCTAATGGCTGAGAGATGTTCTGGACTTAGGTGACCCTGCCATGTAAACTAGGAGTGGGTGAGGAGGAGGCACTGCTAGACTCACGTTACCAGCAATGTGGGCCAGCACAGCGATTGCATATGTATTCCTTTCAAAAGGGGGGAAGTTTAAGTTAAAAACAATGATAAATGGAGAAATAGAAGGAGAAATAATAGCAGAGGGTAGAGGAATAGACAGTTTACACAAAGAGGGAAATCCCATAGCACCTTGGTGCCTAAAGAGAGGCTCAGAGTAAGGGTCTCTTAGCACAATTATTAAAGATGCTCAAAAGGGTGAAGCCATACATTTTCCAGGATATTCCTGCTTCTGGGAACTGACAAGGTCGAATGGAAGCCTGCAAACCTGAATGGCATTTCTTTGTGAGGTACCTAGGTTATTTGACATGATGATGGATTGGACCTATTGTTAATGACTGTGTGGGATGCTGGCAATGTGCCAGTATCTTTGGACTCATTTTTCAGTTTACATATACTATAAAGGGCATCATTTGGGAAGGAATTTCCAAGAACTACTCCCCAGTGGCCATCAGACTGTGCAATGTACAACTCCTGGCAGACTGATAATTGTTAAATATAAACCTTGATGACCAAATGCTCAGAAAGGTCCTTGCTTATAATGGAAAGCAATATAGAAGCTGCATGTATGACCATGTTGTTAACAAATACACAGCACCTTTGTTTCTGTCAATGAGAAGCATGAGAAGCTGTTAGCCAGAGGAGAAAGGAATAATGGGTTCCTGTTGGGAATAAAGCAGCAGGCTTCACATGGTAGGTAGGAATTCCCGAGGTAAGCCTCCCTGAGCTGAGATGAGAAAGGCTATAGGAGGCCTCATGGCATACTCAGACCAAAATTCATTGAGGTATGACCACACCCCCTCTAGCCCTAGAATGGGGAAACTCAGCATTTTGGGGTATAGAACATGTATCCTAACTGTTCTCCATTAGTATGTATAGGCAACAGCATCTGTGACAGATCAAATGACATTGGACCACAAGACAGAGAAGAACTTTGAGACTTAGGTGCCAATCTAAGCATCATGAGACAAACTAAATTTGCTTTTAATGAGGACTGACATTCAGAGACAAAGATTTATTAATTTATTAGAGGAAGTTTTCTTCTTAGGAGGAGGCAAAGGATGAGAATAAGTCTGGAAATCCCATGAAGCTTTAGTGAAGAAGGTCCAGCAGACTCAAGGACTAATGTTGCGTACTGTTAGGCCCCCGTGTTGGGAAAGGGATTGTACCCTATCTCAACAGTACCTCTTGACTATGTTAATAAAGATGGAGGGAGAGGGAGCATGAAGCCATGCTTCCTCTACTTAGCTGCTGAGCCCCAGAGGGCCCACCTACAGGACTCTTGGGGACCTTCATACTTATGGAAAATCTCTGAGGGCATTTGCAATTTACACTGATGTACTGGAACTACACTCATGCCAACCATACAGCAGAATAAGACATACACAGTGGTACAATTACAATTTGAAGTAACACTTGTGTCCTGCCCCTAGTAGACACAGTAGCACACAACTGATACCAGCCTCAGCACAAGTCTGGGACCCAGGACAGAGTGACTGGCTTTGTCCCCAGCTGACTTGGCACCCAGAAATAACTGAATTATGTGCCAATTGCAACATTGTTTATCCACAGTAATATCTGGTACATTGGGCAAAAGCTGATTCTGTTGGGAAGAGATGTCAAATACCTTTGTAATTCCTACTGATTTATTCTGTGTTAAAATAGAATTGTATCATAACCATATTGTGATATGATGTCACACTGGCATTTTTGGTAAGATGCATGACCTGTGTATATAAGTCATGTGATGACACTGATATTGATGATCAAATATATTGAGAGATTGAGGTAAAACCACCACAGGATATAAAGCCAATGGAAAATGGATAGCTTGGGGAAGACTAGGATTTAGCTAACCATTAACCAACTACTATTCTGATTAGTTCTGCACAGAGTTTACCACAAGGTACCAATACTGGTAAATTAATTAAAAAATAAGTAATCAATAGTATAAAGATCTGAAAATGTATTTAACTGTTTTAGAGGATAGATTGTCTTCTTAAGTCTATCACTACTCATGATGACTCCTCCAAAAGTGAGGCATCTTCATGCCAATATTACTGCTGTAACCTTTATATAAGTATTATATCAAATACAGATGCTCAGAAAGATAGGAAAGTTTTCCCTAAGACACTCTAGGCCAAGGGCTCGGGGCAGTGACCAAGCATGGCAGAAAGGGTTAATTTACCTGCCTGTGATTCAAACACTGTACATTTCCAAGAAAGGCCTGTCTTGAGGACTGGCCCTTGACTAACAAATACCTAATAATGCCATTCATATGAAATACCCAGAATGGGTAATCCACAGTAACTAAGTAGCTTAGTCAGGGCTCCGATGGAAGGAGAAGAGAGAGTAAATGGATAAGGTGTATAGTTTCTTTTTGGCATCCTGAAAATATTCTGGAATAAGATGGTGGTGATGATTCTGTAATACTGTGAATATATTAAAAACCACTGAATTATAGAGAAAACATGAGTAACATAAGAAGGTGAATCTTATGTTGCATGAATTTTATCTCACTTAAAAACAAACATTTGAAAGAAGAACTCTCAACTCCTCCTATCCCTAAGTGTTCCAGTCAAGGAGAAGCAAGAACTCGGGGGGGGTTCAGGTGGTATTTTGACGTTGCTATAGAAACTGGGGTAAAGGTTTTTCAGAGATGACTTTAGGAACTTAGAACATTTCCAGAGACCTTATCAGTAGTTCCTACGAAGTCAATAGGAAAAATGCAAGAACGTGTGCCCCAACAGCAACAAAAATCACAACCAAAAACTGTGGCACATATAACTTCTTTCAGTGTTGCCTCATGTATGAATCCCCTTCCATGTTCGATTCTGTGACCTCGGCTTAGCAGGGCAGTCTCACTAAGTCTGGTTTTGAACGAGGATCTGGGACTGGAGGTATTCTTCCCGGTGGTGGCGGTGGTGATGTCATCAGGCTCTGGGGACCACAATCCTGGGGGCAAGAGGCACAGCTTGTGGTTGGCAAAGGAGGGAACATCACCCCAGGGGACTGTGTCTGCAGTTGCCTTGGCTATGGTACCACGGAATAGTCTCACTTTATTTCTATTCATTTTCAGTGCCTATTGCTTCAGAATTCCAAGCAAATCTGTGAGATACCTGACAGGCTTTCAAAAGAATCTTTTCTCAATCAAATCAATATCAGTTTCAGTTGCTTGTGACATATAGTTGTTTCAGTTGCTTGTGACATGTAACTCTGGCCATGACAAAAATATCTTTGCTCAAACCATTTGATGGTACTGGCTGGGCTCCTTGAACCTTCATCTTGAACCTCGACAGGGGACAACTCCCTAAAGCTGTGATGCCATCAATCTGGCATCCAGGGTCCTGGTCAACTATTTCCCCCCACCCAGAGTTTTTCCCATAGTCATTTCTCACTAATATCCGCATCGCTTATCCTTTTCACCCAATAATTTAGTTCTATATATCCCACAATTAATTGTTTTTAATATTTATTTTCCCCTTCAGTTCTCACCCCTCATCCAACAAAACCTAAATGAATTCCTCTTCTTTAGAAAAATCTGTTCAACTGCTCTTCAAACTTGCCACCTCATAGATGTCATCTCAATGTTTATTATAAATTCCGAATCCTATGGCACTGCAGAATCAACATTTCTAAAGAATTGCTCTTGTAGCTCTTATCTTTCTCGCTAGCCTGGTAAGTGCAGTTTCTGAATTTCTTCAGCAAATTCTTCTCTTACCACCTTAGTGTATGGTTAGAACTGTTCTCTGCATTTGGTATTTTTTATTTGCAATATCCAAGACAATTTTTGTGTGTGTGACCTAAACTGTAATGATCTATCTAAACTGAAATCTAATCATGTCAGTTAGCAATTCCCTAATACTCATGAAATTGAGACTCCTTAGTGGTTCCTCCATCTCTGGAGCCAAGGACTTCCATAGGCTTTGTCATAGACACCCCCTTTCATGCACTCCATGTTTTCTTTACCCTCCCGGGTTCCTTGGACTTTCCTGGAAAGCCATCTTTTGGCATGTGCCTGCCTTCACGTGCGTCATTGTACTTTTTCTCAGATTTTTCTTTTCCTAACACATAGATATTTACCTGCAAGACCTAGCTCAAAGATTTCCGACCTCTCCTAAGCCTTCTGAAGAACTCAGGAGGGGTTGGTCAAATGGAGAACAGGAAGCATGCACTCTGATCCTCGTTTGGACATTAACTATGTGCCCACAAAGGCCACTGAACCCCAATGGGTCTCTAGCTCTCCTCAATATCATGATGGTTCAGATCTTTCTGATGACAGTCACAGTGGGGAGACACTGAGATGACCAAAAGCTCAGAACGATTCAAGTCTATTTTATTGATTACAGGTTGAGCCAAGATCCTTTATTTTTTTTGCATTTAGAACTACAGGCTAGTGTATGCCTTATGGGCACTGAGATGAAATTCACTTCTTATACTATGGGGAACTAGTCCCACAGCATCTCCCTCTCGAAAGCGAACATTCTCAAGGCTAGAATGTTTATGGGCCCCAGAGGCTGGAAAAGAAGCTTATGTCTTATGTCCCCAGACAAGGAGAATAGGAATTTGGCCAGAGCAGAATAGAAAGATGACAGATTTGGAAGCCGTGCACAGGAGTGCTGTGTGCCTATGGGAATACACACTAGCGTATTGCCTGCGCACTCTTTCTTTCTGAAGCAGTTGCTGCCAGCCCGGGCAGACAAAGCCTATTTATTGAAGAGCATTGTTTCGGCTTTCCTACGGCTCTGTGAGACAGCACAACGAGGCTTCTGAGTCTGCAGAAAGCTATCGACTCAGGGAGAATGGTCTGCAACCTTCAATACACACTCTTTTCAGTACACGGAAAGACTAAACACAAAAGACTCTTGCAGAATAACCTCTGGTAAAATGTGACTGAATTCTGCATTAAGTAATTAAATGTGGCCTTTCTTATGGCCAGTTAGATGGTTGCTGGGTTTCAGGAAAGGAGAGTAGGGGAGAAGATGTGAGAGGCGAAATGTTGTGGTTAGGCAAACTGCTATATTCAGCTTGGCAGGGGGTAATATTAAAACGGATTGTGAATTTTACAAAGCATGCTGTAATATTTTTCATTAACATTCCCTTTAGCGTTAATGGTAGGTAGTAACTGCTGACAGATGACAGCCATTGAGGTTGCCTGCTAGTACGGCTTATTCCATAGAAGGCAGAGTAAATGGGAGAATCCATTCCACTTAAAGTGGGTACCTGGGGAGAATCAATTTGGTGGGCAAAACATGAGCTCCAGAGGCCAGTCATTCAGAACTCCCTTATGTTGTGTTTCTAAGAACCTCAGCTTTAATAACCTGATGAAATCTGTGACTGGGACCAAGGTTCCTTCCTTAGTCGTGACATCCATGATCCCTACAGAAAAAGTGAAGACCAAGGCTGTCTGGCTTGACACTCTTTGACATTATGATACGTGCTGGCAGCTTGTGATCTGGGAGACCTACTACTCAACTAGGTCCCATTAATATATTCACAGAAATTTACAAATTCGCATAACCCACATCCCTTTCCTTATGAAAACATCATGGGTATGGTTCCTCTGGGGCACTCACCTCACCTGCCATCGTGATAACCAACAACACTGAAATGCAAGAGTCCAGAGAGCAGGACCGTGTCTTCCTTGTTACTCTCCACCTAGTGGCCAGTGAGAGCTGCTCAGTATGTATGGGTTGGCTGACAGAGGACCCCACAGTCAGCAAGGTGACACAACAAGGTGACACTCTGCAAATGGACATGGGAAAGCAAGCCAGCAAAGACGACTCTAAAAAAAAAAAAAAAAAAAAAAACAAAAACAAAACAAAACAAAACAAAAAAATGAATAGACAAGCAAACAAAAAGCAGAATCAGACCAATTAAAATACAGAGATTAAACAGGTAGTTGGCAGAGGGAAGGGGATGGGGGGTGATGAGTAAAACAGGTGAAGGGGAATGGAGGTACAGCCTTCCAGTTTTGCAGTGAGTAGGTCACAGGAACGAAAGGACCAGTATGGAGAATGTATTCACTGATACTGGACTAGTGTATGGTGACAGATGGTAACTATGCTAGGGTGAGCAGAATATAATGTATAGACTTGTCGAATCACCATGTCGCACACCCGAAACTAAAATAACATTGTATGTCAACTGTATTCAAATAAAAAGCTAAAAAGAAAAAAAGAAAGAAAAAGGAAAAAGATCTCCCCCCGCCCCAGTTTGAAGGGGTTCGACTTAATGATCCTGTCCAGTGATGAATCTTCCTCTTCTGGCCTCTAGCCTGCTGGATCTATGTTTTCACTAGATACTATGCTCAGAACCATATGTGCCCTCCCCAGCATCATTTGTGTATGTCCAATAAGGTAAAGCTTACAGGAAAACCTACAGGAAGAATTTTAGAAATCTGTGTATTGGTTAACCAGATCTTCTTTCCATTTGGGAAGTAGGTTTGAGGCTATCTCCTTAAGGAAACAGGTGCCTTGACTGAGTTTCCAGCCATTCAACTTCTTCACATCCTGTTCGAGCACTGTGCCTTTTAACTTTCCAGGATAAAACAAAAACAAACAGCCACACACAAAAACCTCTTTTGATTTGCAATAAAAAAATACGCACTAGGCAAGGAACAGCTAATGGAAGAATGTAATGTCTGGAAATAAGAGTAAAATTTGGGAAACCCAAAGGACTTAGCGGGCAGATACAGCTGGGTTTGAGTAGGAGGAGGTAGATTTTCAAACCTTAAAACGATTGCAGCCCTCTGAGTTTCACCGGATTATGGATCAGATGCTGGTTAATTTCAAATCCTAAGTGCGATCAGAACCGGAGAAATGACACAGCATCCTGGTTTGTCTTTTCCTTGGCTTTGGGATAGCAGGTAAACCTGATTTCAGAGGGAGCAGGTGGCTGAGCACCTGAGAGCTGGAATTCTCCAGGGCAGTGGTCTTCGTACAGGCTGGCCTAAATATATGGTCCTGCCAGCCTATATCTCCCGGTGAGAGATATAATTTTGCACATTCTTAAACCATGCCATTTTTCATTGTGAAAATGCCACAACAGAGAGAGTGTACTACAGCCCTGAGACAAATGAAACAAAATCATGTCTGTCTACCTGGTAGATTACATTAACAACAGACAGCAAAATGACTCCATTTGTGGCTCTCCCCAGTCTCCTCAAAATTTAGTCCTAATGGTTTGTGCTTTTTGGAGCGGCTCTTTAAATCAGCAGGAACAGGAAATAATCTACTGAGCACACTTAGTTTTTCTTTCCTGCTTTCTGTCCCCTTGTAGCTCTGCTTACTTTTATTTTCCAACAGTGACAATGAATGGCTTCTCAGACTAAAGCAAAGCCAAGGAAACATGGAGGCCCTGAACTTCAGGACTCCTCACCTTAATTACCAGACTCCCAGGACATGATCCTGGAGAGAAGCTTTGAGGAAGAAGGAGATAAAAGCCCTAAAGCTTCCGTGACGCATAACAGAGACCTGATCCAGAGCAATGCTCCTTAAACTCGGGTATGCAACAGAATCATCTGGGGTCTTGTGACCCCTGGGGTCTCTATGTAGAGACTTCATGGCAGCAGCTCCTGGTGGAGCCCGGGAGTCTGCCCTTTTAACATGCTCCCAGGCAATGCTGATGTTGCCGGCACACAGACATCCTTCCACCCAGGGGAGTCGTGTGCTAACTTATGACAGAAGCAACTCACTCAGAGTCTGGGGGCATGAGGTTTATTTGCTTCTAAAGTGGGGTTAATAATGTCAACCATATAAACACCTGTCTCACAAGGATGCTGGTGAGGGCTAGATAAAATGATAGCTAGATGTTTAGTGTACTTCTGTGTGTGTGTATGTATATCCCATATATTGTAATGGTGCATATAAATAGTATTCATTAATCACTGGTCCACATGTATTCTTCATCAAAACCATCATCATGACAAATGGCAAAAGAGACCTTCCCACCCCCTCCATGATTAATCTTCCAGGATTTCTCTTTCTCTTTAAAATAGCCTCTGCTATTCACATTAACAGGCTTTTGTATGATTGACAATCTAGGAGGAAGGTGGGTGTCGCAAGTCCTCTGAACACAAAGAGACTTGCCCTGGGCACAAATGCTATTGCCCTGCTCACGCAAAATCACAAGATACGCCAGATAGGAAGCTTTTCGGGGGGGAAATCTTTTTTTTTTCCCTTAAAGATTTTATTTATTTATTTGACAGAGAGCGATCACAAGTAGGCAGAGAGGCAGGCAGAGAGGGAGGGGGGGCGGGGAGCAGGCTCCCTGCTGAGCGGAGGGACTCAATCCCAGGACCCTGAGATCATGACCTGAGTGAACACAGAGGCTTAACCCACTGACCACCCAGGTGCCCGGGGCAGTGAGTGGGGGTGGGGTGGTGGTGGCGCGGAATCTTAACGTCAGCGCCATTTGGATTGTCATGTGATTGTTACTACCAAAGAATGACTAGATAAGGAAAACAGGAGATTTTAAGACCAGTTAGACACAAATGAAAGTACAAGGAAGTGGCACTCTGTTGGAAAAAGAATGTAATGAACCAAACACTGCTGGTTTGTTCACCTGAGCTCCGTGCTTCAATTTTGGATCTCTCTCTCTGTCTGTTCACGTGTGTGTGCGCAAGCACATCTCTCTATCTCTCTCTCTCACACACACACACATGTACACACACACAGCTAGCCACATAAACTTCAGAAGGGAGCTGGCTTTTGAACAGCTAGTTTTGAGCCAGAATTGATAGTGATTCACTGCTTTTTGAAATGATCTCTTTGTCGGCTTGGCTTATCATATGAGAGGAGGAAGTAATTTGACACTGATATAGCCAGATATAGTATTCAACTTAGGAGAAAATATTTTTCCTGTACGTGTGCCTGTTTTCATAGAGCTTTGTGTAGGGAACTGGCTGTAACCAACTCGGGACGTGCATGTTCTGTTGGAATTAACCAATGCAGGACATGGCATTCTGGGCTGAAATCAAGGGGTCGACCTCAATTTTTAAAGGCAACAAAGGTTGAGAAGTTACTTTCCCTGCAAGCAAGAGGAACAGGCTCTGGCTAACTTTTTTTTTTGAAAAGGAGAATCCGTAGGAAAGACTGTTTCTCACGAAGAAAGACAATGAGGGTGAAAGGAGGTGCCAGAATCAAGCTTGCACGAGAACAAGGCAGCACCAGGCGGGGCTAACTGCAGGAACAGCTCAGCAAGTCCCCAGCACCCTGAGCAAGCTTTGAGGCTCCCATCCTTCCCCTTCCCCTCCCATCCATTCCCCTGAGAAATGAAAATCTGATGAGCCGCATCTTGGGTGAAAGGACATGGACAGGGAACATTTGGACAAGAAGCCTTTGAGAACAGTTTTTACAGTGGGAGTGCAAGCACTGGGATTTAATACCCCAGGCGTCTCTAGGAGGTGCTGGGTACAGCCTTTTTCGCATGACTGGAGGACGCAGATCTTGGTCACAATTGCTAGAAGTGGCCTCTGATTCTGTGCCAGCTCAGAGCCTGGGCTTACATTCTGAAATTACAAAAACAAAAAACATAAAAAAATAAAATCCAACCCAACCAGACTCAGCAAAGACAAGAAGCTTCATTAGATGGAAAATAAGGTTCCAAACAGATTGAGGGGATGAGCAGGAGAAGGGCAGCTTTGTGGCCAACTTTTCTTTTAGTCCAGGTGGACTAATTTGGCCTCAAACACTAAGACCGTCTCTGTGGAACATCCACGCAGGACATAGCAGTCTTCCCCATAGCTGGCTGCCATGGATCCGGGCCCAGGAGCCACGTTAAGAGTTCCGTGAAGGATGATGGAGCAAAGAAATAATTCAGGATCTGTAGCAACACTTAAAGAACACAGAAATCAATGGCCTCCAAGAGAATGAGGGAGGCAAGAAAGGACACCATTGCACCATCATTTCTAATCACTGAACAAATACCCATGGCAAACTCCGGCCTAATTTTGACTGTCATTGAGAGCAAGCAGTCTGATCTTATGGTTTGAAGTCTCTGGGCAGTGGCTGCATGAAAATTCTGGTCTGGTAAAGGGCTCTGTTTCTGATGGATTTGAAAATATTTTAGGTCGAGTTCCTGCATTACATAGATGATACCGTCCTTACAGAGGGGCCACAACAAAGCCACTCAAAATAGCAAGCTTCCATGTTCAGAATCAAGTTCTAAAATCATGGTGATCTGGGGGCACCTGGGTGGCTCAGTCAGTTAAGCATTCGACTCTTGACTTCTCCTCAGGTCATGATCTCAGGGTCGTGAGACTGAACCCCACATTGGGTTCTGTGCTGAGCAATGAGCCTGCTTAAGATTCTGCCTCTCCATCTCTCTCTGCCCCATCCCCTTCCTCCCCACTTGCGTGTATGTGCTCGCTCACTCTCTAAAAAACAAACAAACATGGTCATCTGTCCAACTTTCTGCTATTTGTTCTCCTATTCCTTGAAACTGGGCACCTGGTGTAGGAGATTGGTAAAGGATAGAGCTTGGTAGGCATGCCTTTGTCAGCTTCTGTTACCACTTCTCTCTCCAGTCCACTGTGCTTGGCATCTGACCAATTCTTGCATTCAGGAAAGCTGAATGCAGAGTTGAAAGAAATCCTGAGTCCATATTCCCCATTCCAAGTAGGCCAAATATTTTTCTTTCTATTGTCCATTCTATATGAGAACTTCAGTTCCATTGAAGGCTGAACAAGTGTAGAGACAGTAAGCAAACAGCCAGATAACTGAATGTGACCAGATGAGCACACGCTAACAACACTCTCCAAACAATGGTCAGCTTTGGACACTTTTATTCAGGAAAATATATTTGGAGATATAAGAAGTAAGTTTCAACTCCCAAGAGTGGAGAAATGAGAATGACCTTAGCCTGTAAATCTGTATCATGTTTTAGGGTAAACGTTTCAGAAGGGAGACTTTCCTGAATCCAGATAACTACAGGACTCAGCGGGAAGCCACATTTGTCCACTGGACTTAACTCTTGCCCAGAAAGATAAGGCTGTAAAGCCATAAAAAATTTTCACTGTTTGCTTCAGGGAATTTCTGCAAATCAATTTATGGGAACAAACAGTTTGCTCATCTGGGTAAATAGTTCTCCTATCAGGATAAACACATTGTTCCCGTGGGCAAACAACTCACTGGGCAAACAAAGAAATTCCTTATCAAGATTGACTTTAAGACCATCACCTCATGGAGCCCACCAGTCTTAAAGTATCAGGCCCAAAAAACCTTATTGGAACCTCATCAGCTCTCTGCCTTGAAAGATCTTCCCAAATAATAAAACCCTTTAAATGTCTTCCCCTGAACTCCCACTTTTGAGACATCAGAAAGTTCCTACCAGAGTCATATCCACCCTTGTTGCAGTGGGCCAAATACACTGGGCTTTGCTTCATCGTGTGCTTTCTGATGTTCTTTGGGGAGTCCAGAGTGGGCTCTCCCCAGTTCCCCCATCCGCATCCTGAGACACTTCTCTCTTCTGCTGAGAATTGTGCAAGATGGGCAGAGAAGAGACGCATGGCTAAGCATAATGCAGAGGGATGGAGTGAGGAGTGACATGATCCTGTTACTCTTGTCAGTTCTCTTTAAGAAGAAGTCTGTCTCAAACCAGAGAGAGGGATCATTCTTCCAGCTGACTTTCCAGGCAACTCAGACAAGTATCAATATACATAGTGTGGAGGCTTTTTCCTAAAACAGAAATATCTATCGTTCCTTTTCTAAACTCGGCAGAAAGAGAAAAAAGAAACCTAAAACATCAGATCCCTAAATATTTAGCCATGCTTGTTGCAGATTCAGAGTCCAAGAGTACTATCCCCTCCTATTAGGGGAGTGTGTCAGCAAAAGCTGTCAGTGGTACCCTGGATGGGTGAACACACGATCTCTGAACTTGACACGGAGCCTTGAGGAACAGGTATTCTGTTTCTCACGAAGAAGTGAAAGCCAAGCAATGGGATGACTAAGTTAGGTATTCTGACACTATTGTTTTCAAGAGCTGTGACCATCATTGGCATTTCCATGGCATTTTAAGGCACTCCACAAAATATCTTATAAATACTACCTAATGCAAAGCCTGACCTTCCACTTAAAATGTGGCTACTAATGAGATTTATTTTTTCTGCTCTACATTTTTTTTCTTTCTTTCATGCTGTCCATGTATGGTTATTTATTTATACCACATCTACTTCCACCAAAATGATTTGAGGCAGCTTACAACAGAAGTAAAAATGAGGCCAAAATGTGCATCCCATTAGGAGTAAAATACGGGCTGCATACACTTTTCATAAAATTTTTGGCAGTATTTACAGCTCCTTATCCCTCTAGTCCAATGTGCTTAGCATCTAATTGCAAATCTTCCTTCTAAGAATATTCTGCAGAGTTGAAGAAAATCCTGAATCCAGATTTCTGAATCCAAATTTCCAAATCCAAGAAAGTGAAACTTTTCCCCTTTACTTGTCAGTTCTCCCAGAGAACTTTAATTCCATTGAAGGTGTTGACTATTAATGGCAATCTTAATTCAAAATATGCATTGCATATGCACAAACATACACAGAGTCAATTAATCTATCTAATTCTCTTCCTTCCTATTTCCACTTGGAGTGGATCATTTAATTCAAGATGTGGCATACTTTCCTGGAAAGACAGATAGTACATAGTTTTGGCTTTTCAGGTCTTACGGTCTCTGTTACAATTCCTTGACACTGCTACTGTAGCACAAAACAGCCAGAGATAGTATGTAAAGGATTTACATGACTGTGTTTCAATAAAACTCTATTTTTTAAATGATTTATTTATTTGAGAGAGAGAGAGCATGCATGTGCAAGAGCAGGGGGAGGGGCAGAGGGAAAAGCAGACTCCCTGCGGACATGGAGCCAGCCATGGAGCTCGATCCCAGGACCCTTGGATCATGTCCTGGGCCAAAGTCAGACACTTAACTGACCAACCCAGGCACCCCACAATAAAACTTTATTTACAAAAATGGATGGGGTGCTGGATCTGGTCCATGGGCCACAGTCTGGTGACTCTTTTCTTAATGCTTTCCATTACTCCCATCTAGGTTCAGAGTAAAAAGGTAAGTTGAAGAGATGAAACAGTCAAAAACAGCCCAAATGGATAGAAAATGGTTATTGGCCATATTATTCTCATTATTTCTGTGTCTCTGTTGTGTTTCTCTAGACCGTGTCTTTGTGATTCCTGTTGTAGTGGGGTGAATAGTGTTTTTTGAAGAAATAACCATGTACTAATCCCTGGAACCTGTAAATATTATCTTGTTTGGGAAAAGGGTCTTTACAGATGTGATGAAATGAAGGATCCTGAGGTGAGGAGGTCATCCTGGATGATCTGTGTAGGTCCTAAATTCTATCACAAGTAGCCTTAAAAGAGAGAAGCCAAAGGAGATTAGACAGACACACACAGGAGAAGAGAATGTGGAGATAGAGACAAAAATTGCAGTGATGTGGCCGTAAGCTAAGGAATGGCCACAGTCACCAGGAACTAGAAGAGGCAAGGAACAGATTCTCGCCTGGAGCCTCCAGAGGACTGTGGGGCAGTGAAACTAGTTTAACCCAGTGAAACATCTTAAACATGTAGCCTCCAGAGCTGTAAGAGAGTATTTCCAGTTTTTAAGCTATCCATTTGTGGTCATTTCTTATGGCATCCATTGCCAAGTAATATACCTATACCTCCTTTCACTGGCTTAGAAATCATTCCCTCTTCTCCTAACCCTACAATGCACATTTGACTTGGGAGTGTATACATTTAACTATGATCTCTATATTCCACTTGAAATCCAAAGTGAAAAAGAACACCTTAATTTCAATGATGCCATTTCAAATTCCATGCTACTATCCAGTGTTTTAATTTTCTTTATAGTCAAACCCCAAAATCATTTTAAAATTATATTATTACTTATATTATATTATATTATTATTATATTATTACTTAAATTATATTATTACTTATAATTTAATATATTAAATTATATTATATTATTACAATTTATGATTATTTACCCACTTCCTCATGTTTAACAAGTCTATCAGTTTGTTTGTTTACTATTGGTTAGAGCTAATCTTTACTTCTTCTGGGTTTGATTTTCTTCTTATTGAGCACATCCTTTAGAAGATCATTCAATAGAAGTCTACAGAAGAAAATTCTTTGTTTTATTAGAAAAAAGCAATTGGCCTTTATGAATTGGAAGTTGAGCTGGACTTGAAACTGTAGGTAGATGGTTATTCCTTTCAACATATTGAAGGGATCATTTCTTTATCATCTCATCTCAACTGTGCTGCAAAGAGGTTGTCTGCCAGTCAAATTTACTTTTCTTTTGTACACAATCAGCCTTCCCCTTATGATTGCTTTTATGGCCATCTTTGTCATTCTACAGACAGTTTTGGCTAGGAGCTCAGAATTTGGTGGGCTTCTTCAATCTCAGAATCGATGTGTACCTTCATTCTCTAAAAACTTCAATAATCTTTTCAGTATTGCTCTTCTGTCATTTTTCCTTTTCAAAAAAATTCTGAAATTTAAAGATGCATATGCTAAAACTTTTTATACTATCTTTAATGTCTCCTAGCCTTGCTTTCACATTTTTCATTAATTTCTTCCTCTGGATTGAATTATCAGTAATTTTTTACTTTTTTCCCTTTTGGGTTAACTAATTCTCTATCAAATCTCATTTTTTATTCATCCATTGAGCTGTTACTTTTAATGATTGTCCTTTTCATTGTTGGTTTGATTTGCAGCTTTTAAAAGTTTTTCATGGTGTCATTTCTCTCATTGCAATTTTTATTTTTTCTTTTTATTTATTAATACTTTTAAATAAACTCATAGTCTCTTTTAGGTTGTTTTATTACACCTTGTAGTTTTATTGTGTCTGGTCACATACAAGGTAGAGCTTCTCCCAAAGGATTTACCCTATTTTATTCTGAACTTATATTCTCTGGGAGTTGATTTTTCTATGGGAGATTTGTGCACCGTGAGTTTGGGAAATTTCCAAATAGAATGCTATGTCATGAGCTTCTCCTGCAGAGCACTGGGGAAATTGCTTCCCTGAGTTCAGTTCATATATTAACACACTATAAGTCTCACATAAGTCTTGAGATTTGGAATGTCTCTTTGCAAGCTCATTTTCAGTGGAAGTCTTTTTGCTTGTTTGTGGTGTGTGTGTGTGTGTGTGTGTGTGTGCACAGCATGCATGCACACAAAACGTCTCTGCACCATAGGTTATTATAGTTTCTAAATAGAGTGCCATTGTCTCAGCTTCTACTCTGGGCCCTGCGGTAAGACTGCTCTCAGTTCAGTTTTTATGTTAGTTTACATCCTGTGATACTTACATTACATGAGGTATTAATTCAAGTGTCACATCTGTCCATGGTGGAGTCTTGAGTTTTGTATTATTTTACTGTGAGTTCACTTTCAGCAGGAGTTTGTGGGTTGGTGTGTAGTATGTGTGTAGTATGTGTGTATGGTGGGAGTTGCAGGTTATCTGTGGACAATGTCATTTAGAAATTTATTAGTAGAAAAATATGGCATATGGTTTTCCTGGAGGTCTCAGGTCATGTGCTATTCTGAATTCAGTTGCTATGTTAATTCATCCAAATGGGGTACCTCTAGTATACACGGTGTCAATTAAGGTTTCACATCTGTCCATGGTGAAGTCTTGGGGTTTTGATTTTCATAAGAGATTTTTCTTCCCTCTGAAGGACCTGGAAGATGATGTGCTTTCTTGCTGCTGTCCGTGGTAGTGGGAGTTTATTTACTTCCTGTTTCTAAAAGAGCAAGTCTCCCAGAGATTTCTCTGGATCCATTGTTCTGAGTTCTAACCGTCTGTCTCATGCATTCTTCAAGGTTACAGCTTCCATGCCTGGACGGATGTTGAATCATAACACCCCTGAAGTGTGCACACCTATATCTGGATCTCTTACCTTCTGGACTATCACTGAGTAGCTTGTACAATAACTGCCTTGGTTACGAATTCTCTATTACTGAGAAAGAAAGTCGCTTTACCATCTTTCAAACTTCTCTATATATATTTCTGATTTTCTTACATCCAAGATTACTACGTGTTTAGAGCTCGAAGGGGGTCTGTGTAAGCTTAAATCTTCCATGTTGCTGAAGATATGTCTTAGCAACTCTAATTTCAAAAAAGCCAAGAGCTAAAGAAGGTCTCCCTAGCTAATTCAAAAGTGAGCTGTGAATCACAAACAAGGTGAGCCCTGGATGATGAAGCAGGATGATGAGTGAGAAACTGGACAGTGGGGTCAAGAGTCAGAACATGCATGGATAAGGCTGATGAAAGACAGAAGGTGATGGAGAAGAGAAGATGAGTATCAGGCTTGAAATGAGTGATGTGAGGACGGTAGAAAAGGGAATCTCACACTGCATCATGCTGAGCTGGGCAGCAACCCATGGATGAAGTCGGTCAGGACTACAGACACATCTGGAGGGAGGGTGGTGAGCAGATCCAGGCTACTTAATGTGTGGTCTGTACACAGCATCAGCATTGCCCAGGAGCATGTCAGAATTGCAGAATCTCAGGCCCATCTCAGAGCCACTGAATCAGGACTTGCATTTAACAATATCCCCAGGTGACTTGTCTAACTCAAATTAAGGTTCGAAAAGCACCTGTGTAGCATCCCAATTTAAAGTATAGATTTAGGGGCACTTGGGTGGCTCAGGGGGTTAAATCCTCTGCCTTTGGCTCAGGTCATCATCTCATGATCCTAGGATCAAGTCCCGCATCAGGCTCTCTGCTCAGCAGGGAGCCTGCCTCCCCCCCCCCCCTCTGCCTGCCTCTCTGCCTACTTGTGATCTCTGTCAAATAAGTAAATAAAATCTTTAGAAAAAATAAAAATATAGATTTGGGCTTAGAGAGAACTCAATCCAGAACTCATTAGCCATGTAAATTTAGAGAAGTTAGTTTCCTCATTTGTCAAATGAGGCTCAAATCCACTTCACTGGATTTTTGTGAAGATTAAATGAAAGAATATATCTCAAACACTTAGCACAGAGTTTGGTACATAGTAAGAGATAAAAAGAATGTTAATTATTTTGAAAAGAGAGTTATCCTGTCTGAAATCAAATATATAAATTCAAGAAAAAATTGAAGTCTGGCCTTTAAAGAAAAAAAAAAGGAGAAGATATAAAGTAGCTATTTTTCAACATCTATTATTTTCATGCCTCAGTGATTCACTGTCATTCGACAAACATGTGGCAGTCACCTATAGAATGCCAGCTATGATATTAATGATATGATATTAACCACTTAATTTGGTTAAAAATGAATAGAATAGAGAAACCTTTGCCCTTGAGGAGCTGCTATTTCATGGGAAGGGACAGTCAACAACAAATGGGCAATGCTTAGGCTGAGTCTTAATGTATTTAGTAGGACTTTACTGAGAAGGAAAGGAGGAAACCATCCCAGGGAGAAACATTTTCTATTCTCAAATTGAGGCTGTGAATCTGACAGTCTGTCAAGATTCCCAGAACAGCATAGAACATGGTCGTAGCCAATGTATCAAATTCCACCAGCAAGTAGGAATAAAAATAGAACACATTTGTGGAGTAACTACTATCTGTCTTGCTGAAACTTTGATGAGGCAAGTCTCTCGGCACTTCTAAGTCTTTACAGAGGAATTTACATTTCACCCTCATAGTTACTCCCTGAAAGTGATACTATTAAGGTTTCTCCTTACAGATGAAGATGCTGATTTATAGCAAGGTAGTCAGAAACAGGGCTGGGCTTTGAACTTAAGCAGTCTGGCTCAGAGTCTATACTTAGCCATTGTGCCACACTGCCTCTCTATAGACAACATGACTTGAAACATTTTAAACCTTTCATTGATACCTGTAGACATCTTTAATGAGAAAGATTTTACCAGGAAAAATGCAGTACCTGGGGGTTTCCTTCTTTCTCCCTTGCACTGTCCCCCTTGGCTCTCCAATGGAGCAGAAACACTGTTTGTAAGATTTTGCTAACAGTTCTATAGTCACAGGATCCATAGTAGTAAGAGTTTTATTAAACAAAACAAAACAATAACAACAACAAAGATAATGGGGAAACAATATGTAGGAATACCTCCATTTGGCCATCACTTAGAAACTAAGTAAAGATAGGAATTTTATGCAACATCTAATTGCAAAACAGAAGGAAGAAACAGGGAGAACATTGTTAACTGTCCTTGGAAATCCAAATACTTTTTCAGTGAAGAAGAAATGGTTATTTCGAGGCCAAGGGAGGGGCAGAGGGAGAGACTCTCAAGCAGACTCCCCACTGAGCGTGCAGCCAACACAGGGCTCAGCGCAGGACTCCATCCCACGACTGACCCACAATATCATGACCTGAGCTGAAACCAAGAGTCAGACACTTAAATGACTGAGTCACCCAGGGACCCCAGAAATAGATATGTTTGATGACACTCAATAAAGTAGATCCAGGTGCAACAAGTGGAAATCTCTTCTCCCATTCAATGAAATTATAACAATCAGAACTATCCCAAACCAGAGAAAATTCCTGAGGAAAAATTCCTGTCAGCATATATGAGGTGACCAATGGGAGGAAAGGTCAAACAGGAACCTCAAATACGTCTTACAGGTCTTTAAGACCCATTTGTATCACTTTATATTATATTGGACTATATACAATAAAAGCATTGGTGAAGCAAGAGAGAAGTTTATTTCCTTCATTTAAAGAAGTCTGGAAACATGTAGCTAGCCTAGGACAATGCATGCAAGCTTCAGCCAAGAGAAACACAGACTCCTCTCTTCCTGATCTTCGAAGTCACCTCTTGGCACATTATGATTGCTGGAGCCCCTGTCCTTGCATCATCCAGACAGCAGAAATCAGGAAGGAGAAAAAAAAAAAAAGTGTGACCCTAGTGGGATCAGTTTCCTTTAGTTGGTCCTAGAGGTCATAATGAAAATTTTGTCATTTGTCATATAATTTAGTCACATGACCATATTAGCTGTAGGGATCTGGGAAATAGACCCATTAATAACTCAAATAAAATGATGATTTCTCTACTTAATAATATAGGGAGAATAGATATTGTAGCCTCTCCTATACCTTTCAACCTGAAGATTTTCTTTTTTTAGCTTTATTTTTTTCTCTTTTCTTTCCTCCATTCACTTAAAAAATATTAAGCTCTTACTTTGTGCCAAACATAGTGCAAGGCATGAATGGGACACACACACACACACACACACACAGTCATGATCCTTAGAGATATTTGATTCTGGGGAATGCTTAATGGTACCATAGTATCCAGGAGGGAGAATACTTCCTTTCCTGGAGTTTTGAGTAATTTTACATATTCTCTAACATTTTAACTACCATGAATGAAATGAGAATTTTGAATTAATACCACAGACTCTGCTATGTTCTCTTCCTTGAGTTTCAGACATAAAATGAGTAACTTGCTGAATATACCTAACTCTATCTGGAGAGGCATCTCAAACACAACTTGACAAAAATAATAAATCCTTCAACTCAAGCCTGAATGAGTCTGGGTCCAGTCAGGAAAATAGAAAGTACGCTGAGGATCACAGCAAAGAGAGTTTAATATAAGGAATTGGATAAACTGGACTGCAGGGGGGAAAGAAAGAGAGAGAGAGAGAGGAGTGAGTAAAAACAGAGATAGTACCCAGATAAGGCAGGTATACCTCCGGGCTGGGTTGCAGAGTCAAACTAGCAGATCTTGAACTTACACGCTTGGAGGAGACCTGCGGAGCAGGAGTCCAGCCACCGAGGAGGAGACTCTGCAGGCTTGTTAAAATGCTGCAGCCTCCAGGCAGAGCTGGAACTCAGCTCTCTGAGGAGAAGGTGATGTCTGGTAGCTGCTTACACCTTTCAGGAGGTACCGTGAAGCTCTTGGATGTTCCAGGAGAAAACCGGGAAATGGGAGCCAACACCACGGCCAGAGTGAAGGACCCATGTTGCAGTGCGTCTATTCCTGTGGACAGAGACAGCAAGCAAATCAGGAAGGGGCCAGACTCTGGTTCCTCCCTGTACCTGCCTTTTATTTCTCTCCAGTCCCCCTAAAAGGGATCCAGCTGACAAAAGAGAAGCCTGGAGTGCCAGCCAGGCTCCATGAAGCAGAGCACAGAGCACAGTGGCAGCCAACACCGTGGGCTTGTTTGTGCACAAAGGCTTCCTACGCCTTGAACTTCCCTGTAATCGGAACCAGACATTGGCACTTTTGCTTAATTGAATGCAGCCCCCACCCCCGCCGTTAGTAAAATGGAGGCATGTTCACCCGCTTCCCAAAAATGGTAAATAGAGAATCTGTCCTGAACTAGTTAAAATCATCTCAACTTCCTCTTGGCCTTTTACTCCTTGTTGCAGTTTGTCCCCAGATCTCATCATTTGTGCCCTCCCCTGCTCGAATCCATCTTGACCTCAATGGCCCTGGCTCCAAGTGCTTGCAATAGAATTCGAACACTCCTCCCTACCTTTTTGTCCTCTCTTGGATAAGAGCTCTGTACCATGTGGTAGAATGTCCTATGTGTTCTGTAAATTAAGCTGACCCTTTTTCTGTTTGGACCCCAAGGTTGCCACCCTGCCTCCAACAAAATCTAGACCCAGGGCTTTGCCCCAGGGAGGTTTCTTAGCCCCGTTTCTCAGAACCTCAGACCTCATATTGACAAGTGAGTCTTGCAAAATTCCTCAAAGTTCTGACTCTCTGTCATAGTTCACCCGTCTTATGCACTCCCCTCCGTGTGGAATGCCTTTGCGACCTTTCTTTACCTGGCTACTGTCTGGCAAGACCCAGCTTAGACAAGATTTCCTTTAAGAGGCCTTTCCTAAACCCTAAACCATAATGTGCATCTGCTTTATAGTTACATCCCTATCCCTTTACTTACCGTATTATAGATTGATGGAATTGTAGGACTCTTTCATTCCCGTTGAACTAGAAGTCCCTTCAAAGCAGAGGTGGTCTATCTTTTTCTGCCTTTATGTTTCTAGCAGATAAACAAGGATGGGGCATAAAACGTGCTCAAAATGTGTTTACCTGTGTGGGTGACATTCAGATCAACCCATCCCCAGTTTGGGTGACTAGCTTCCTGAAAGACACCTTACGTTATTCTCTTGTTCACTTATTTTGGAAAGTCGAATGGTTTGTTCCCTTTCCACCTATCGTTTCAGAGGGCATACCTCCTTTTTCCCTGAAGTACATCATAATGGGTTTGGCTTAGAAGTGATAGATGAAGTTCAAACACTTAACCTTTACTCCGAGGAGGAAGCAGCATGCTAATTAGTAAAGATGCCCCCCTGGGGTCCAGCTGAATGTTCTTTGCATTTAGAGATGCCGGAGGGGCCCTCCAGAATCTATTCTAATGGAGCCAAAGCTCAGCTTCCCTGCCTTTCCCTCTCAGCCCCAGTTTGAGTCCACTGTGCCTTTTTCAGCTGTTGAATTTGAAACAAGGGCACTTTGCAGACAAAAGAGGAGAAACAGTTTCCAATGTATCCTACAGTGTGGCTACTAGACCAGAACTGGGTTACCTGGGTCTCCGGTCCAGCTCTGCCCTCAAACAGGCCCCCGAGCCCTCCCTCCACGCTCCAGACCCACTGCTGCCACCTTTTAGGAGGAAGGAAGGGACCATCTCTAAGCCTGGTGCCTGGCCTCATGTTCGTTGCCAGATGTGTGGAGTTTGTAAAATGTGTTTAATTTAAAGGTCCAGAAAAATCACAAACTGCAAAACCATATTCTGGTGATTGAGTTTTTATGTTAAACAAAGACCAATTGGGAGTTAAAGTGACTTGAGTTGGACCCTAGGGTTTATTAGGTCACCGTGTAGCACTCAGCTGTATCCAAACAATAGAGTTCCTCCTGGGCTTGACGGTAACACCTGGATAGGACACTACAGTCCCGATCTAGAATCTCCCT
Organism: Lontra canadensis; assembly: GCF_010015895.1. NCBI lineage: Eukaryota > Metazoa > Chordata > Mammalia > Carnivora > Mustelidae > Lontra > Lontra canadensis. The sequence goes on from NW_022631315.1 coordinate 47,997, forward strand.
CACTCCCCGGCCTCTGGAATAACGAGTGGTGGACACCATCAATTCACAGGCTGCAAAATCTATGGAAAAAGGAGACTGATTTGTTTCCATTTTACTATTTGCAGATCCATTTCCATTGTGCTGAAACAAGCATATCTGTCACATGCTAAGGGTTCTTAAGAGCAGAAGCCGGCCCCCAAGTCACCCCGAGTGTTCTCTGCACGACAGTTGGCCGCTCCTTAAAGGTCAGCTGGTTTGCTTTACTTGCTCAGTTCCAAATCTTGAGATTGACGAAGAGATTAATTACATTTTTATTTCTCTTTACAAGTCTACAAAAGGCTGAATACCACAACAGCCCGTCTAAGGTTAATATTCCTGAAACCCTACAGATCACATGGGGAGGGGCAGGGGAAAAGCTCTTTTTATTTAAATACAGAAAAAAAAAAAAAGGCAAACTTTCAAAAGCATTCCATGAGCACGAATAAATACTATTAGAAATGTGAATGAAGGTTACATCAACCACCTTTAAAAGGAAGCTGGAGGGGTGCCTGGGTGGCTCAGTGGGTTAAAGCCTCTGCCTTTGGCTCAGGTCATGATCCCAGGGTCCTGGGATCGAGGCCCACATCGGGCTCTCTGCTGAGCAGGAAGCCTGCTTCCTCCTCTCTCTCTGCCTGCTTCTCTGCCTACTTGTGATCTCTGTCAAATAAATAAATGAAATCTTTAAAAAAAAATAAAAGGAAGCTGGAGCAAGACAAACGGAAGCGCAGAAGAAAGGGGAAGCAGGTGCATGACTGCAAGGGGGACGGAGGGGCCAGTGGTAGCTGGGGTAGTACTTGATCTGTCCAAGGAAGTGGGTTTTTTGGTTTTTTGTTTTTTTTTGGTTGCATTGTTACGACTTTTCAGAATGTTCAAAGTAGACCCGAATTAGCTAGGAGATGGGTAAATTATTTCGTGATTTTTTAATTTTATGTCTGTTTGCGAATGTGTCTTAAATACATATCCTGCTTCTTCCTTTGTCCTTCCAACACTGTTTTCACATTTAACATCTTGTGTGGACTATTTTCTTCTCTTTCCCAATTCATTTTTTCCCAATTACCCCTTCTTTCCTCCTCTTATGTCTCTCATACTTTACCAGCTACAATCTAGAAGCATATTTTAAGGCATTTATTTAATAAACCTTTATTTTGCATTTTTAAAAATACAGGTTACTATTTCATAGTAATCATCAGTGTACATTGTAGAAATTAAGCAGTTCGTTCATATTGCCTTTTATTCTTTATCAGTGGCCCTATATAAAATCGTTTCCTACCTCTACAATATAAGAGGGCTCATCTAGAATTCTATCCTTCCTAAAAAAAATCTTTTTTCAATGACTACTGAGCCTAACGAATGTTTCACAGATTACAGAAGAGAAAGAAATACAAATATTGTTGTTGGGCTATCTGTCCAAATTGGATGTCAGTTCTCACAAACTTCCCTAACACTTGAAACGCTTTCACACACACACACACACACACACACACACACATACATACACACACACATATATATATGTATGTATGTATATATACATACATACATATATCTGAGAAATGAAGAACAGAGATTCTCCAAAAGTTCTTGAAAATAGAGTTCATGGCACAATGCAATATTGGAGCTGAAAGTAAACTTGTAATAATAAATTGATTGGCTTAAAGTTATAATTTTTATTTTATAAATCTCATTTTTGCAAAAAAATAATAAATGTTCATGTACATAAAAAGGAATGTAAACTTATTACGACCTAAATAATGAAAACCAATGTAACACCTAGACTAAAAATTAAACCTTGCCAACAACACTAAAGGCTTTCACATCACACTCCCAGATGTAACTACTTATCCTACATTTTTTACCATTTTATGTACAGAAAATATGTATTATGCATAAAATATATAATTACCATGTAAAAATATACAGAATCATATATCAAATATATTATATATAAGTATACAAACCACGTATGAACACACCCTTAAATGGTACATCTTTACTTAGTTTTTTTTAATTTAAGATTTTTTTAAAAAATTTATTTATTTGACAGACCAGAGATCACAAGCAGGCAGAGAGGCAGGCAGAGAGAGAGGAAGGGAAGCAGTCTCCCCACTGAGCAGAGACCCCAATGCGGGGCTCGATCCCAGGAACCTGCGATGATGACCTGAGCCGAAGGCAGAGGCTTTAACCCACTGAGCCACCCAGGCGCCCCTAAATGGTACATCTTTTAGTTTTGCAAGTGTTTAAACTTTATATAAATAATATTAAAATGCATATATTATTCTTGGACTTGATTTTTTCTGTCACCTTTTTATTCTTAGGATTTAACTATAGAGATTCATACATGCTTATGTGTGTTTCTTTAGTTCTTTACATGTATGCTGGCTAATATCTTAGTATATGGATATGAGCAATTTATTAGTCCATCTTCTTGCTTGTGAACATTTGGTCTGTTTCTAATCTTTTGCTGTTACAAACAAGGCTGCTGAGATATCTTCTGATATACAAGTGCAAGGTACCGTCCCAGTGATATATCTAGCAGTAAAATTTTTGGCTCAAATTGTTATCCTACAGTCTATAGCAATTTTATTTTATTTTTTATTGTTTTACAACTTTGCCAATAACAGGTATTGTTAAATTTTAAAATTTCTTGTCAGTCTGGTGAATAAAACATGGTATCTTATTGTGACATTTTCATTTTTATTTCCTTGATTACTAAGAAAGCTTAAATAGCACAACTAAGATCCCATAGCTGATCAGTAGCAGAACGAAGGCTTAAACCCATGCCTGGCAGGCTGTAATGTCCATGTTTTTTTCTATTTTACTATATTATCTATTAATGGCATATATAACAAGACATGCTTAAGCCTGAAAAACCTTTTTAAAAAGATATTAAGCCTTGTGTAATAAACATTCACATACCCTCATACACTCATACTCATATACATACACATGGAAAGTTGAGGATATGAAACAAACAAAAATATGAGTTGATTTTATGTTAGACTGAAAAATGATCCCGCAGTAGCTGGGGGAAGTGACATGTGGCCAGTTACTTTATGAATAGTAGGGTAATAGTATTAATACTGTACTTAAATTTCCTAACTAAATCAGTTGGTAGACTTAGTTGATAGGTCTGTCACAGACACAGGTTTTCTAATTCTAAGACTTCAGTTCTATTCTCTTCACTATTACACATTTAATAAAATGATTAAATATATAAAATTGCTACAGATATTACACAGAGAGATATTTTAGTCCTTATGTAATAAATATGAATAGTAATTCACAAGTTGTTTATGCTTAGGAACATACCCAATATCTTGGTAAAATGTTTCATAGGCTAATGCAGAATATGGGGAAAATATATAACTGGTTAGGGGAAATCTCATGTGTCCCGTGTCCTTGTATTAGTGAGGGCTCACCAAGAAACAGAACCAATAGGATAGATATAGAGATATATAAAGATATAGATGCAGATTAAGGAAATAGATAAGAGACAAGAAGAGAGAGGGAGGGAAGGAATTGGCCCATGGCCCACGTGATTATGAGGCTGAAAAGTCCCAAGATCTGCAGATTGAAGGCCTGATGACCAGGGAGGCCAGTAGTGAAAGTTCAAGTTCGAGTCCAAACGACTAATGTCCCAGCTCAAAGACTGTCAGGTAGAGACAAAAGATTCTCTCTTGTTCAGCCTTGTGCTCTATCTAGGCCTTCAATGGATAGGACAAAGCCCACCCACGCTGGGCAGAGCAATCTGTTTTACTCAGTCTATCAAGTCAAACTTTAATTTTGCCAGAAACATCCTCACAGGCACAGCCAGAATAGTGGTTCACCCAATATCTGGGTACCTTGTGGCCCAGTCAGGTTGACACATAAAATTAACCATCACAGTTCTTTTCTAAAGAAAAGTAACATAGTTATAACTGGTTACCACAGAGTAGTATTGGGGAAACACATGTTCAATGTGAGGCAGAAAAATGAAGTTAGTAGGTTAATATGCAGCCTCCTAAGCTAGACTTCCTGAGTACAAACCCTGACTCCATCTTTACCGTCAGCGTGACTTCTGTGAATGTTCTCTTGCTGTATCTGTAGAACTTACATAATGATAATGATAACTACATGGGATTGAGAGGATTAAATTAGTTAATTCACATCAAAGTCTTGAAACAGTGCTGGCCATTTCTTAATCTTGATAAATTTTAGTTATTTTTAGTATTTATGCCAAAAACTAAGGAACAAGAAATCTCCCTCCACCAAGGCAGCAACATTAATGGTGGCATCTGGAAGCATATTTTAGGAGGGAATAAGGCTGAGCAATTAGGGGTGACAATGAGTGGGGTGACTATTGCCTCTAAGAGGAGATGTAAAGATGTGTGGGAGAAGGAGAAAGTAAAAGGAGCTCAAGAGAACTGGATATTCAAAAGCAAATTTATTAAAACCACCTGTAATGATCTTGTGTTCCTACCGCATTCCCTTAAAGACTCTCAAAACATCTTTTCTGCATATTGTAATTGTAAATAAATTACTTATTTATCCTCAGACTGTGCCATGGAGTGGGTGTTAATGTGTGTTGTAAGACGGAGTAAAACTGTATTTACTCCGAAAGTGAATTTGAACTAATAGGGGAGTTTGATTTAAATTAGTAAAATAATCTAAACTATAGGCTACTTTTAGCAACATTCATTTATACTAAGTTTACTTATCTGGCTTCATGTACTTGAAAGTGATGAAGTATAGCTTGCTAAATAGCCCTTGGGGACCAGCTTTAAAGATTAGATAAGAACATTTTGTTTTTACATATAATTTGGTGTATATTTTAAATGCAATTAAGGTAGGTGCATAAATAGTGTTTAAGTTCTGAAATATATTAAAAATTCTTCCTAGTTTCCACTGCACTGTTAATCTTTGAAGTACGTTTTGCTGAGCAAAGGTAAACACCATGCTGATCTTTAGCAGAATTGTCACAAATACTGAATCAAGCTTGAGTTAATGAGATGGAAATCTATTCACGTACTCCTTTTCCTGTGGCCTCCCATTTCCTGAACATAGAACGGGGAGATGAAGTTCAGGATCTCTAGAGCTGCCTTAAGCTCCAAATTCCTGGGCCACTGTATCTCTGAAGTGTTTTGATGGAAAATTGTATATAATTTGCAAAGAAGAGATTATTAAATCTTACCAACCAGAATGTGAAGGATGAGAGATTCAGGAACTGAGAGGGTGGAATTAAGCTTCCAGGTTTGATTTTCTTTGGGAATTCCCAAAGTAGTAGCAATTAGTGGCGAGGAAGGGAAGCAAGCGCTAAGCATTGAGTACCATGTTCTGTGCTAGGCATTTCAATGTTATTTTATAATAATCACAACCCCCCGCCCCGGTATTACACTAGTGTCCACTCTGCATAACTAATGGGTAACTGAAAGCACTGAGCAGTTGAATTAACAGCCAGTAACTCCTGAACACGGGATTCGAATTCACATCTGCCTGACTCCAAATCTCTTTCAACTGTATTATACCATCCCTATCCCAGGTCAGTTTCATCAACTCCTCCATCCTCCAGAACTGTATCCTATAAACCTTGTCTGATCAATCCCAGTCCCATTATTATGCGCCAGATGTCGTGAGCCTCCCAAAATTTACATGTTGGAGTCTTAACCCCCAATGTGATGATATTTGGAGGTATGGCCTTTGGGAGGCGATCTGATTTATACAAAGTCACAAGTGAGGAGTCCCTGTGATGGGACTAGTGGCTTTATAAAGCAGAAGATAAAGATCAGAGCTCTCTGTCTTTTCAGTGTGAGGATACTGTGAGAAGATGGCCATTAGCAAGCCCAGAAGGGGGCTATCACTAGAAACCAAAAATGCTGGCACCTTGACCTTGTACTTCCTAGTCCTCAGAACTTTGATAAACAGAATGTTTATTATTTGAGCCCCAGTCGGGTGTTTTGTTAGAGCAGCCCAAGTTGCCTAATACATCCATCCTCCCAGAAGTTTCCTATTTCTGTCAAATAATTGGTTTTCAAAAGTTAAAAAATGTGACTCATACCAATAGACTGAACATGCATCAAAGATTTTTTTCACTCCCTTCATTAATAAGGAAACTGGGAAGTTGCAAAGGTAGCTCAAAGAGCATTTCAAGAAAGTATTTGTAGTCCACTAAGAAAGGCTCATTTTGAAATTACTTTGCTGAGCTAGAGATAACTTGGTTAGGGTCCCATGGAGCCATCGAACTCCATGGCTCTCACACAGAAACCTACAGTTTCTCTCACACAGAAACCTACAGTTCACATGTAACTTCATAGCGTTTGACCCCCAGTAGGAAATAGTAAAGTCTCTGTTTGAAAATCACATACAGTCCTGGTTCAACAACATTCCAGTGAGGCATTGGAACATCCCGGGGGGCATGCCACCCTCTTTTTTGTCTTATTTCTAAGTTTTAAATAATTTTTCTTAACACTATATTGCTATTTGTTCTCATAGCCGCTGCTTATTTTATCATAAGATTTATAGAAGTTTATATAACAGCTTATCTTTGTCATCTTACCCTCTTTTGACTACCTGCTGTTTAAAGGTAGGTCCAGCTCCTAGGGAACACAGTACCAATGAGAAAAATGAAAATGTTAGATCAATTATAATTGAATTAATAAGTGAATTTGGACCATGTTTCATGTGTTCATGAGAAGGCTGCTCAGAAGGTTTTCCGATGTACAGAAATCCCAGTGGCAACTGAAGCAACAGCTTTTCTGTCCACAACAGTGACTGTTCCCCTCAAAGCAATGATATCCAGCATCACCAAATTCCTACAGGGTAGTTCTCAGGCAGTCACCTCATTTCTCATGCATTAGTCTCCATACATCTAGGAAAACATTATCAGGTCCCTCAGCAGTTGGGAAACCCAATTTTATTCTCCCAGTATCATTTCCAATGGACTTTCCAAGCAGAGCTCATCAGACCTTTGAGGGCAACATAGCTTTTTCAGGAAATGTATTCAACCCTTCTTAGGATAGGATTAAAGCAGTTTCAGTATATGAAATTGTAGTTTTTTCCTGATGTTTCCACTTGCTGTGACCCAATGCAAGACTTGCTCAGAGTAGCGAAGTATCTTCTTACCCCAGGGCGTGGATGTTTAGCTTTCCTCCCCTAGCCATCATGAACAATATAATTTGTTGTCATTGGCAGTGGTTTGCTCTGGCCTGAATGCTCAGCAGAGTATTGGTGGCAAGTGCCCCCCACCCCCAAGATGGTGCTCATGTCAGCATCACTGGTTGAAGGTTACACATGCAACTTTCCAAGCAAGTGCAGAGCCCCCTTTATGGCAGCACAGAATTTACCATCTTTTCCTGTCAGACTCTAGTAACTCAGGAATCTGGCAACTGTGTTATGTTACTTTCTCTGTAAACTCCACAGGATTCAGAATTGCTTAGACAAAGAAAGTCACAGCAACATTTGCTAAGCATCTCTGAATGCTTCTTGGAAAAACCATGCTTTATATCTGGTTTCGCTGGTGTATATTTTTGTAGTTTTGTCTCTGGATTTGCCACCTCTAAGTTCATAAGTTCAGAGCCTTTAATTTTTTGACCTGTAAGAGGGAAGTAATAGTACCTATACTTCAAGGTTGTGATGAATATGAAATCCAATAACATATGTAAAGTGCCAACTGCGGTTCCTTACACATAGTAAAATGTTGTAAAAGGAATTCTCTACTTTCATCTTTCCCACTCTCCGTACAGTGAAATTCATATCTAAAAATGTCTTTCCAACTGCCCATTCTTAATCCACCGGTCTGTACAGATAGACATTATGTCACGTATATATGATATCCTCCCATCTATGGAGATGAGCTCAGGCCAGAGCAGTCTGGAGAGCCCATCTGAAACCTAGAAATGGTGGAAAAGCTGCTACCCTTCACAGCAGAAGCCGGTGATGTTCGTGAAGGGGTGGGTGGAACCAATGACAGACAAAATTGTGTATTACTGCCAGGGCATAGTAAGCTCTCAAAGTAACTCTGTTAAACATTTTGCATATTATCTTATTTAATTTTTGCAATGATCTTGAGAGGATATATTACTACACTGATGTTAAGATCAAAATACTGAGGCTAAAAGAGAGTTAATTAGGTAGGTGAAAGAGGTAGTGAAAGGTAGGAGAAAGAGGTAGTGAAAGGTAGGTGAAAGAGGTGTCTGAGCTCTACCGCTTTGCTCACCTTTGTTCTCAGATTCCCTCTCTCCAAGTTAGGTGCCAAACCACATAACAACCACCTAACACCTTCATGATATCCATTTCTGTCTAGACACACAAACTTCAAAGCACTGCCTGGGTCCATCCTTTTCTGCTGGTTCTCGAGCCTCTAGATTTTCTCATTCTCCTGTTTCCATCAACATGTTTCCTGCTATGGGTTCCATCCTTCTTTGGAGGTTTAATATGTCTATGTCTTAAAACTCTCAAATACACACACTTATATTTCGATAAGAGATAGTATTTATCTGCAAAGGTTTAATATAAGCGCACATGGGTAACCTCAGTGGTGGGAATTTTAGACATTGAGCAAGCTCATGGTGTGAAAACTCATCCCTCTCCCACACTTCCACCCTTCCTACCCATGGCATGACTTTGCCCACAGAAGCCATGTCTATCCCCTAACACTCAGCATCCCCATGGATTTAATGCTTTTAGTGTAAAACAGTTGCAGGATTTGAGACCAACACTGCTAGAAGATCATTCTTGTAGAAAAGATGATGTTAGTATCATAAAACTTATTCCTTAGAAGTCAATGTGATAAAAACCCAATTCCTTTTTCATTTGCAAGCCACTTTTTTTTTTTTTTTGGATGAATTTTGCTGAGGGCTAAGCTTGGTACATTTTCTAGGACCTAATTTCAAAGATCTTATGACTTCTGTATTTTCCTAGAAAATATACCACAGGTGTTTTGTTGCCTCTTTTGCAACTCTGAAATATTTCCTGGATTTCTCCCCTGTCTTATCTTAGTGAATGGAATTTTTAAAATCTGGTCAAAGTTTAGGTATATTTAGTCTACTACAACATTACATAAGTATCTTTCATAACTCAGCACTGGTTATGTGATCGAAAATAAACTATTATCTTCGGCATGAGCATTTTCTCACTGCTTCATCATAAATTAATTTACCATAGAGAACTATAGGGACTAGCACTCTATAATGCATGAGGCATGACATGATATTAATAAAAACTGCTCAAAGTATTTTTATGCATCCAAGAAATTGACATTTAAAAAAAATAGAAAAGCAAGCAGAGTATTTATCAAATGCTAAGTAGTCAAGGAAGTCTGTTACACATATGTCTGTGACTATGTGGATAATTGTTTTTTTTTTTTAAAGTATTGGTCTTATTGAAGTGAAAGGTATTAGATTTTCTTGCATTCATTAACATGAACTTCTAGCAAAGAACTGTACAGAGAAAAGAGGATGTTGACTTTGGAGTCCAGTAAGAGAGTGGTAACTTACATGAAATAGTATCTGTAGAGTGGTGTCCTGCCTGGATGCTCTTGGATCACTTTCCTGGCTCTGTAGACCCATCTCCCAGGTTCTGTTTACTATGCTAATGATTGCTCACCTGAGACACCTACGTGCTATATGAATGGAGATAGAGAAGAGGCTGTGAGCATATGTCCCTTCCCTTCCCTGTTCCATAGTGTGTATGAAAGGCCAAAGCTCTTGCCTCTAGGCAGGACAAATAATTCTGGGGTGTAACCTTATGCTTCAGAGCCACACACACCGCTGGTCAATTAGACCGCACTCAGGCTTGCCTTCAGTTCCTGATCCCACCCCTCACTCCATTCATGGTTGGAGGTTGGTTTGTTTGTTTTTTCTCCTAGCAGCAATTCTTTAATAAATTACTCGCAAATGAAACTTTGCTTCATTCATTCTGGGTCTGCTTTTGAAGGAATTTCACCTAAGAAACAGACACACACATATATATATATATGATTAAAATCTGTCCCCGATCTGACACATATCCTGGATCTTTGCATAGGGAATGAAAAGGATTTCTGATTCGAATGGCAGCGTGACTTCATCTGTCTAGATCTGTGGTGGTTTTGCCATGTGTCAGCTTGGCTAGGCTGAACCACACTTCCCCACACTCTCTTCCCTGTATGTTTCTTGTTAGAGTGAGCCACGGGAGCGATTCTTTTTTTTTTTTAAGATTTTTATTTATTTATTTGATAGATAGAGATCACAAGTAGACAGAGAGGCAGGCATGGTGGGGGACAGGCTCCCTGCTGAGCAAAGAGCCCGATGCAAGGCTCAATTCCAGGACCCTGAGATCATGACCTGAGCTAAGGCAGAGGCTTTAACCCACTGAGCCACCCAGGCGCCCCCATAGGAGTGATTCTTTTTTTTGTTTGTTTTTTAAGATTTTATTTATTTATTTGACAGATAGAGATCACAAGTAGGCAGAGAGGCAGGCAGAGAGAGAGAGGAGGAAGCAGGCTCCCTGCTGAGCAGAGAGCCCGATGAGGGTCTCGATCCCAGAACCCTGAGATCATGACCTGAGCCGAAGGCAGAGGCTTAACCCACTGAGCCACCCAGGTGCCCCCATAAGAGTGATTCTTGAGAGAGTTGCAGCTCCCTGATGAAGGGCTCTGGCTTCCACAGGCTCTTCACCATAAAGACACCAGACACACGTTTTGGTTCTTTCTTATGGGCTCCAGTTTATGCTTATGGGGTCCAGCTTGCTCCTGATCTTTATATCCAACAGCCCCGTAGACTTCAAGCTCCAGCATCAGCCACAAAGACAGTAATCTCACAGAGACTGCTTCATTGGTTCCCATAATTCATGTAAGGTCAAATCTTTGAAACAAAAACTCTTGAGATTACATGTATGACATACATAGAACCATATATATATGACAAGCAAAGAGGAAGCAGATGATGGAGGAAAGCCAGTCAGCAGTTTCTAACCTGGGTAAAATAGGTGGGCTTTGAATTTTGGAAAATTAGGAAAGAAAAAAAAAAAAGCTATGTATAAAGACTTGGACTGGTTGGTAAAAGAATTAAAAATCTTATTCTAAGACATCAGATCAGCAATGGGGAAAAGGACAAGGAAAAATTCAAATCTTCAATGTCTTGAGTTATCCTATACAACATACAAGAGAAAAGAAGGTGAATTCACTAATGGGCTATATGCAATCTGGTAGGAGGGTGAGGCTCCACCACCCCTGTCCCCACAGTCATCTCTATTGCTGCTTTTATCTTCCTAAAGATTAAAAAAAAAAAAAAAAGTGTCAACTATCTTTAGGACAGGACCCCCATGAGGACAATGGAAACTGGAAGGAAAGTGGAGCTGATTCCAAAATCTCACACCAGAAGAGACAGAAAAAAGGATAGCTGTGCCCAGGCTTGTAGGACAGGGTACTCATTGCCTCTGGAGTAAGGACTATCTTAATTTAGTAGTTGTTTTATTAAAGAATAATTAACATACAGTGTTATATTAGTTTCAGGTGTACACTATAGTGTTTCGACAATTCTGTACATTACTCAGTGCTCATCACCATAAATGCCCTCTTCATCCCCATCACCGATTTCACCCATCCCTGCCTCCCCTTCGGCAACCATCAGTTTGCTCCCTCTATTTGAGTCCATTTCTTTGTTTGTCTCTTTTATTTTTCTTTCTTTGTTCATTTGTTTTGTGTCCTAAATCCCACATATAAGTGAAATCATGTCCTATAGTATTTGTCTTATTTCACCTCTAGGAACATACTCTATAGAGTATTTTCATGTATGTATAGAAAGATGTACAAAGGTTCTCACTGCTGGTTTGTTAGTAATAGTGATATCTACTAGCAATCTAAATTTCCATCAGTTGTTGAATAAATACATTTTAGTATATTCACATAATCAAATACCATCTGGAGCCATAAAGACAATTGAAAGTGAGTGCAAGTGTGACTGGGCTCTGTCTGTGTTTTTGTACAGGTCTCAAAAATAATGTTGAATAAAAATACAATCTGGCAAATAAAGTGTTTTTAAAACCTCCAAACAACCCAATGTACTTTTATAGATATATACATATATAGATGAGGTTTTATGTATGTTTTTGAGTTTGCTCTTGACATAAATGTAAGAACATAGTAAATATAAGACATAAAGTGTAAGAACTTAAAAAAGAAGGATTCACACCAGAACCGTGGTGTGATGATTCGTGTGTGACCAGCTAGGTCATGGGACTAACTCGGATATCAACTGTATCTTCAACATTGTTTCTTTAAAACAGGAAAATAAATCAAATGTTAATATTTGTAAATGATGGGAAGTAGTGTTTAAATGGTGATTATTTTACTACTTTAGACTGCTCTGTGTGGATTTGCTTTCTTCCTAACTAAAAATGAAGCAAGTTGAAGAGTCACGTTTGGTAAGAACAAACATCTCTCTGCAAACTTGGGGTGCATGAGGTAGGAAGAAGGCTGTGGAAGGTAACACCCTGGTTTGGGAGTGGAATGTATAGATGAAGGAAAAGGAAGAACTCTATAATTTATACATATCTGCATATGCATTGTTTCATCAGTTGCAAAGAAAATGTCTAGGTTTAGTAATTAAAGAATTTAATTAAGAAAACTGGATGAGAAAGGAACAAATAACATAAAGAGCATGAAGAGGTAATTCACGACAGAAGTGATATAAATGACTTATAAATATTTGAAAAGAATGCTAATGCTCATAGTTACAAAAATTCAAATTGAAACAAGAATGAATTGCTCATGCCCCTCCCCCCATCTGATTGGAGAAATCAAAAAGGTTATGGAGGAAAAGGCACTGTAGATAAGAATGTAAATTGGTCTACCTTTTCTGGAGGGTGATCTGGCAATATATATCAAAAAATTTTAGGGAAAGCATTTGGGAAGCCCTGAAAAGTTATTTATGAGTATATGCATTAATCACATATTAGCAATAAAGACAAAATTAAAGCAATCTTAATGCCTACTAATAGGAAAGAAAAATACATTAGGGTGCATTTAAGCAAAAATTTAATACCTAGCTATTAAAAATTGCAATGTAAGAAACAATTCATTTATTTATGAGAAAAAGTGACAATGTTACATAGCTTAGTGAAAAATAAGGTTAAAGAGACTAGCTTTTGTAATCCCATTTTGTAAAAATATAAAATAAATAAAATGCATGAGCGCTTACCTTAATTAAAATTCTTTTCAGTACATTCTCCAACTTTTTCACAATGAGAATATGTTTCTTTTGTTAATAGGAATTTAATGTAAGTCCAAAGTTCAAATAAGAAATACAAATATCTATCCATAATAAAATGGACATAATTAAAGATCAAGTTAATTATGTGAAAGATGAATTCAGAGAAACTTTCAGGGTTAGGGAAAAAAAAGAAATTATTACAGAAATGATGTTAATCATTCATCTAATGAGAAATCTAGGAGAGGACAGACACAATGGGAAGAAGAAAAAAATAATAAAAATGTAGGAATGCAGGAACTTTTTTCCTGAACTAAAGAAAAAAATAAAACTCAGAATAGAGTCCCCTCCTGGTCATCCCCGCAACCCCGCCAAATGTAATGAAACTCATTTATGAGTAGACACATACCAGTGAACTCTCATAACCACAAGATGCACAGTGAGCCCTATACATTTCAGGAGTAAAATTACGAAGTAACATTTTTTTCTGTCTTCAAGTTAAAAATGGAGATTTGAAAGCATATTCTGATCTCTACGTCCTCCAAAAATCCTCCTAAATGGCAGTAAAAGGTTGAGGAACACAGGGAGAAGGGGCCAAAGAAAAAATATGAGAAACTGCAAGCTGAGCAGTGACTGACATGGTAGGTAAGATAATGTGGAAGCTTCATGTCACGGCGGGGGTACTGCAGGGAACAAGAGAAAGTGATATCACTACCACTGCTATTAGTAGCCATAGTAATCAATACAAATACAGACCACTAATATCCTGTATAATTTTGGAAAGGAAATACATTCAGGAAACAAGAATACTGTCATGTGTTTTAAAATTATTTTTAAAAACTATTGAAATTAAAATTACATTAGCAGACATGACAAGTACACCAGAACCATTGGAAAGTGAAGCTCTTAAAATCTCCCAGAAATACAAAATAGAACCCATAGAGAAAATTAGAGTTTTAATCCAGGAAGTCTACAATCCAATAGTTAGAGTTTCTGATACAGAGAAGAGAGGAAATGAAGAGGGGAAGTTATCAAAGAAAAAAAAAATCCAAGAATGTACTGAAATCAGAACTGAAAAGCCCAGAAAAAAAATAGTACAAACACACAAACACACAATCACACACACACACACACACACAGAGAGCGAGAGAGAGAGAGAGAGAGAGAGAGAGAATAAACAGTTCCTATTTAAAAAGAGAAAAGCCAGAATCTGAATAACATTTGCCTTCCCACCAGCAACATTATAAGCTGGAAGACAGTGAAGTGTCTTTTAAATTCTCAGAGGAATGATACCTAGTTCCAAATGAAAAAAAAAAAAAAAAAAAAAAAAAAAAGGTAATTTAAATGTGATGGGAAAATAAAGACATTTTAAATATTTAAGTTGTCAAAAAAAATCAACCTCTCATGTATCCTTTTATAGGAACTCCTGGAGATTTTTTCTTAGGCTATAACAGAAAAGTAAACCAAGAAAGATGAAGCCAGTCAAGGAAAGAAAAAATGCCAATCAAGTAGAGAAAGAAGGATTTCCTGGAAAACTGGTACAAGGAGGTCCCAGGGTACTAGCTATACAGTCACCATGGAATGCATGTCCAGGTGGATCAGATCAACAGGGATAACCCTATGAGGGTTGAGGGGGTGATGGGTAGAGGCAGGCAATGAAACTAGTGGACATTCTTGGTGGGTTTGCTTAAATTTCCAGAAGGTTTGCAAGTCTTTCAAGAATTGAACTGGTGGTAGGTATGTGCATAACTGAGCAAGGCAAAAGATTAGGGAAGGATTGAATGGGTTGGAGGAAAGGAAGTTATACAGTAAGGGAATATCATCGTATAATACTGTTTAGCTTAGCTGTGGATAATATTTATATAGTTTACATTAATAAAAATTCTGAATTTAGAATTAATAGGAATTAGTGATGAATCTACACAGGGAACATGGGAACATTATGTCTATGCATGTGTACTGTTTGGGGAAACTATAAGAGCAAAATTTGGTATTTTCCATACAAGGAACTCAATGAATAATATATAAACCTAAAACACCAAGAAATTGCAGCATAAGCATAGTATTTCGGAACATAGAATCAAATTCCAGGAAAAGCTTTCCAAAAAGGTAATGAGAACATGGCTCAGATGGTGGCTAGTTTTTACTATAAACCTTCTAGGCTTTGCCTTATTTACTCCTCTACAATTCACTTGATAGAATAAAAAGTAAATGTATGGTGCAGCTGCTGTGGGAAACATGATGGTGTTTCCTCAAAAAAAATAAAAATAGAATTACCACATGATCCAGTAATTTCACTTGTGGGTACATAACCCAAAATAAGTGAGCCTTGAATAGATATTTGTAGACCATGCCCGTAACAGTACTATACACAATAATGTGAATAAAAGGTGAAAATAACCCAAATGTCCATTAACAGTTGAATGGAAAAACAAAATGTGGTCTATGCGTACAATAGAATACCACTCATCCACAGAAGGAACAAAATTGCGTTATGTGCTATTATGTGGATGGACCTAGAAAACATCACCTAAAGTACAAAAAGCCACACACAACAGGACAGATACTGTAGGATTCCACTAATGTGAGTTTCCTAGAGTAATCCAATTCATAGAGATGGAAAATAAAATAGTTGCCAGGGGCTGGAGGGATGAAGGATTGGGGAGTTTTTGTTTCATGAGTGCAGAGTATCAGTTTGAAAAGATGAAAACATCCTGGAGAGGAGTAATAATGAAGATTGCACAACAGTATCAATGCACTTAATGCTGCTGAACTACACACTTAAGAATAGTTAAAGTTGGGAGGCACCTGGGTGGCTCAGACAGTTGAGTGACTGACTCTTGATTTCGGCTCAGGTCATGATCTCAGGGTGGTGAGATCAAGCCCCGCATTGGGCTCCGCACTCCACAGGGAGTCTGCTTGAAGATTCTCTCACTCCCTCTCCCTCTGCCCCTCTCCTCTGCACACATATGCCCTTTCTCTCTCTTTCTCAAATAAATAATAAATAAGTCTTAAAAATAGTTAAAATTGTAAATTTTATGTTCTGTATATTTTATGACTATAAAAGAAGTAAATTTAGTTCTTCCTGTCCCCTCTCTCCTCTTCCCCTTCTCTATTAGCCTCCTATTGCTACCATAATGAATTAACAAAAACTTAGTGCCATGAAACAACCTGAATTGATAATCTTAGAATTCTGAAAGATAGAAGAGGTACACTGTTCTTGCAGATGTTAGCAAGACTGCATTCTGTGTTTCTTTCTGAAGGCTTAGAGCAGAATCTGTTTCCTTACCTTTTCTACCTTCTAGAGACCATCCACATTCTTTGCCTTGTGGTCCTTTCTTCCCTCTTCCAAACCAGCAATGTTGCATCTCTACCTATTCTTCTGTAGTTACACTTTTGTGGGCTCTGATCTCAGCTGAGAAAGGTTCTCTGATTTTAAGTACTCCTGTGATTAGATTGGACCCACAGATAATCCAAGCCACTGTCTCATTTCAGGGCTCTTCATCTTAATCACATCTGTAAAGTCTCTTTTGGGAGGTGTGGAAACATGTTCAGGTATTCCAGGGATTAGGATGTGGACATCTTTGAGGGACCATTATTCCACCGACCATGCCTCCTCTCCATGCACAATTCCATCTCCAAGCCATTTACTCTGATTCAGGGTGCCGGGAGCCATGATGGACCAGAGGAGGTGCCAGAGTCTGTGTGTGGAATGGAGGGTGTCTGTCTTAAAAGGTAGCCATGCACAAGTTCTAGAACCCTGAACAGGGTATGAGTAACCCCTGGAAGGGACAGAGTATGGGATGTTTGGAGCCCAAGGAAAATGATGAGGTTAGGAAGGTAATAGCCAAGGCAGATGGCAGCTCTGCAAGGAAGGGTGAGTGGACTGTGGAGTCATGTGGTGAGAGGTGACCTGGAGGGACTGCATGTTAGGTGAGGGAGGTAGGAGGGAGCTCACACTGGGAGGGTGTGGTGCCATACAGGGAGCGTATGGGAGACTAAACAACATGGGAAGGGTTCCTGGGTGAGGGGAACTGGAGAGTGGCCTGCAAGAGACGTCAGAGCTCAGGGAGTGCAGAGGTCATCTTGGAAGCAGGGAAGGTGGCTGTGGCCACTGGGAAGTAGTTACACATAAAGAGGTATATCAGATACATTGAGGATAATGAAAGCCAAATTTCATTTACTGGAAGAAAGGAGTTACTAGTCTGGAAAGGGGGAAAAAACCTAGAATAAACCTGTGATATTAGTAGAAATTAGTAGAATGGATATGGAATTCATGGTATCAATGCATATACAGGTCAAGTCATAAATATGATGAAAATGGGTATGTATACATCATATATGCACACTTCTAATATATATACATATCTAATATATATACATATCCATGTAACTACATAACAATAAGCATACTTTGCACCTAGGTGGTGTTATTTAAGTGCTATTCTTCAATGAATAGAACTAGCGTTCCCAGGAAAATGGACTGATTCTGGGATTTGTAAAGGAACATGTGAGCTTGAAACATCTTGTGCCAGAAAGTACAAAAGTGCTCAAAAAAAAAAAAAAAAAAAAAAAGACTGGGACATGCCAATAGGACAGAGAAATCAGCTTGAAGAGGTTCTCCTGGTCAAATGAGGACAGTTGAAACATCAAAATAAATAAAAATCATAGTAGATAACACCTTGATTAAAATAGGAAAGCAATGAATTCATGATAAATTGTTTCAATGAACAAAATGAAAATTTATGAAGAGCAGAATATTTATAGATTCTCAAAGTACCTCCCCCCAAAATACTTATTATTTGAAAAATGTAGTGGAGAAGTCTGGCAGAAAATGTCTTTATCACATACTCAGAGTTAACATCAGTAATAGGACACATACACAATTTTAAACTTAATCATTTTGGCAAAACTTGAATGCTTCTGAAGGTTAGTTGATGGTAGTGTATTAATGCTAACTTCCTATTTTGGTGGTTGTACCATAGTTATGAAGGAGAATGTCCTTTTTTTTTTTTTTTTTTTTTTGATAGAAATGCTATACCAGTGTTCTGGTGGAGATGAAGGAATGGGAAGGACTAGGAGTACATCAATGCCATTACTGTCCATGATATTTTTTTTATTATCAGGATAAACATTGTAGTAAATAATGTTGAAATAGTTGTTATACTCTAAGAGGGGATTCCCTTCTCTCTTACTTCCATATTGTTGGTTACTACAATAAATTAACCAAAATTGTTTGACCTTATTATCAGCAACTGGTGTCAGCTTTTCTTCAGAAGTTGGGTCTCTGGGAAGCAACATCAGAAAAATCATATCCTTCGCAAAGGACTATACCACGTTCTCCAGAATAATGATCCCACATGAAGTAGACTCACAGGGTCAGGCTCCCCAGTATAGTTGATCTCATCACTGTAAGCAGACACTTCTTAGCCTGTACCATGAGCTGAGCTGCGTTTCCAAGGTTTCCTAATGCAGATGACTTCATGAAATGAAAACCTGAATCCAGTGGTCAAACTGGAATCACTAAATGAAACTGATTTAAAAAATTTATAAGGGAAGTATTCTTTTGTAATATATTTGCAATAATTTCTGAATAATCCTGAAATTGTTTTAAAAAATCTAATTAAATACAAAACTACAATATTTTCTGAACATTGAACTCATAAAAAATTTCTTCTTCACAGATTTTCATCATCCAATATAAAATTAGCTAATATGGGGGAAAAAAGATTCCTGATTTGCTTGCAAATCCACATCACAAAACTAATTGAAAAAATTAATACTCACAACTAAAACTATTTGAAAATACTGATTATCCAGGAGGAAATGTATTTAAAAGAAATTATTTAGAAAGGAAAGGAAATTGAACTGCTTTATAGTTTCCTCAGAGCACTCAATGTGAGGAAATAAGTGGAATAAAGTTTTCAAAGCTCAGAGTAAAAAAGAATTTGATTCTAGAATTCTCTACCCAGTTGGGATTCCAGGGTGGCTCAGTTGGTTAAGCGCCTGTCTTCAGCTTAGGTCATAATCTCAGGGTCCTGGAATCAAGTCCTGTGTTGGTCTCCCTGCTCAGGGGGGAGCCTGCTTCTCCCTCTGCCTGCTGCTCCCACTTCTTGTGTGCTCTCTCTCTCTCTCTGACAAATACTAAATAAAATATTTAAAAAAATAAAATAAAATTCTTTACCCAGCCAGAATATTAATCTACTCTGAAAGCAAAATTGTTCCCCCCACCCAAATTTTACAAAGATGCTTTATTTATAATAGCAAAAATGTTAGAAACAAGCTATAAAGTCCAAGGAATTCAAGAACTTAGGTGACAGGATAGGAGAAGCAGTAGCAAGTAATTGTGGTCCAGAAGCAGTGATTAATCATGATAGTAAACCCCTATAAACACTAACACTTTGAATGTATAAATCCATTAAATCTCAAAATCAGTCAACAAGATAGGTACTGCTGTTCTTACCATTTATGGCACAGAGAGCGTAAGTGACTCCTTCAAGTCCTCAGAGCCAGTAAATGCCAGAGACCGGGGCTTCCCAACTCCAGAGCTCTATCCTTAACCACTCTACATGCTGCCTGTGCCCTATAAATGAATGGACTTCAGCTAAAATTGAAAGAGAATTCATTTGGACTTTAACATTTGAAAACTTCTCCTTTGATTAGTAAAGTTGGATGATAAACGTTTACAGGTAATTTTCTGTTAATATAGTCACACTATTCAGTTAGTAGTATATGTTTGTACTTATGATTATACTCAGTGAACAGATTGTAAATTTTTTAAAAACCCCCCAAATGAAGAAATAACTATAGAACTCACAGAAATTGGTAGGCCAGGTGGCAGAAATATATATATATATATATGTATACATACATATATATATATATAATGACCCATTTTATATATAAGGGTGCGTATTTATAATATATAAAGATTGACATTAGAAGTTGGAGAGTAGAATTAAGGTTAGAGGTATGAATGGGTATACTGACTTCTCATTCTATGCCTTTAATTACTTTGTGCAGTTATTTGTGAAATTTAAAAGAAAACTAATTTTCAAGTACAATGTAGAATGCTGATGATTTTGGAAAAGAATTCAGTAGCTCTGTTTGTGTGGACCTGGGGAGAGATTTTCAACTTATTGTTGAATGAAAGAAGTAAATTGCAGGCGATCCCAATGATGTCTTAAGCATGTCCACTCTACTCTGTGTGTGTGGGTGCATGTGAGTTCCCCTGTGGAAATTTTGTGTGTGTTTGTGTGTGTGTGTGTGGCATATGTGTGTGCGGCCAAATGAATAAAAGGTTTGGAAGGATACACAGTAAACTGCTGAAAATGGCTGAGTCTAAGGATAGGGATAGTGAGAGAAGAAGGGAGAATGGTACAGTTATTTATTATAGTTCTGTGGTACTTGGATATTTTTGCAAGGTTCATGTATTAAATATATGATGATGATGATGATGATGGGGGCACCTGGGTGGCTCAGTTGGTTGAGTGTCAGACTCTTGATTTCGACTCAGGTCATGATCTTAGGGTCATGGGATTGAGCCCTGCATGAGGCTTTGTGCTGGGCATTGAGTCTGCTTAAGATTTTCTCTCCCTCTGCCCCTCCCCCATCCACCTCCTCTAAAGTAAGTAAATAAGTAAATAAATAAATAATGATAATAAAGCAAAATTTTGAAGAAAAAAATTAAAAGAGTGATGTAAGATTTACTCAGTTGGAGGGAAATGGCCAGAGACAATAACCAGGGAAAATTTTCTGCTCAATCATACGCTATCAATATCAATGATGCTGGTTAACTCTTTGTAAGTGTGGGAGGAAAGTGGAGTGAAGGCGACCAGAACAGGAATGTGGAAAAGTGAGCTGCTATGGGGTTTCTAAATTTTTTTATTTTTATTTTTTTATTTTTTATAAACATATATTTTTATCCCCAGGGGTACAGGTCTGTGAATCGCCAGGTTTACACACTTCACATCACTCACCATAGCTCATACCCTCCCCAATGTCCAAAACCCCATCCCCCTCTCCCAACCCCCATCAGTTTGTTTTGTGAGATTAAGAGTCACTTATGGTTTGTCTCCCTCCCAATCCCATCTTGTTTCATTTGCTATGGGGTTTTTAAAGTTTAGTATCTTGCTTCTATCTTCGCTCTGGCTTTTTATACAGTAAGAAATTTTTGCTCCCAATGGAATGATAGCTTCATACTTCAGCCCCAGTGCTTCACCGAATACTTAATCTTTATTTCTGCTCTGCTCAGCTAGCTTTGCTCTTTGGAGAAATAGAATAGCCCATAATGTTCATAAATTAGTTCTGGACCTCCCTTCCAGGGAATTTTGGAGCCCACTTAAGAATGAAATTCCTTAAAATTATAGAACCAAATAAGCTGGGCCGGTGGTTAGGTTTGTTTCCATGGGAACTAGTGAGCCCTTCTCCTGACCACTTTCCCTCATTCCTACTCCCCAGACACACATGTTCGCTAATGAATTTCACGCTAGGTACCTTTCCTGAACAAGGTAATATTTCTCCACAAAAAGAACCACTGGAGTATCCTTACTTTTTTCCAATGTAGAGATATTACCGAGTCACAGAACATCCACACGAATTAAACAGGTGAATTTAGTGACAGCTTCGACTAGCATTTTGATGCATCTGTTTTAATGAGGAGAACTGGAGGCAAGAGAGGGTAGCTGTTGTTACACGTTCACCAGCTGAAGATGCGGTTAAGTGGCTGATGTCAGCACCCAGCCTTCGCAGTCATGTGCACGTTCCCACTCAGGGCTGATGACACCCACCCACGTCAGTCAGGATTCAAACCAGGAGTGAGGGACTCTTTAAGGCCAAATAAATGGCCAATAATTCAATTAAAAAATTCAGTTTCTCGGGATCCTTGGTTGGCTTATTCAGTTAAGTTTCTGACTCAATTTTGGCTCCTGTCATGATCTCACTGTCCCGAAATGGAGTCCCGAGTGGGGCTCCAGGCTCAGGGCACAGTCTGCTTGTCCCTCTCCCTCTGCTCCTCCCCCGACTACCCTCAAATAAGTGAATGAAATCTTTTATAAAAATGTGATTTATCAAGGCTTACGCATATCTCAACATATCCCCACAGAGTCATGCTTAAGAGAAAGCAGATAAGAAAGTGGAGCACAGGTGCAGTGACAGCCATGCGCCTTGATTGAATATATTCTGGGCCAGAAACTTTTCTAGGAGAAAGAGCTCCTTCTCCATAACCCATCCCTCCCTCCTTCCATGGTCATAATTTTAGTCCCTTAGTGTTAATGAGAATATTCTCTAAATGTCAAGTTAGAGTTAGAGGTTCCCAGACCTAACCCATCAAGGTCATTGTATGGTTTCTATTTGATATGCTCATGCAGAGGAAATTGAAAGAGGATTTAAGGCTATTACCAATACTAAATTTAGGTTTGCACACCTCACACAGAGTGAGGTATGGTATGATTTCTAGAAAACTGAAATTCCTGCAATGCCAGTGTTGGTGTGTACCAACATACATTACGCATATATTTCACTAGGATACAAAATTCACCAGCAGTACCTCA
Organism: Lontra canadensis; assembly: GCF_010015895.1. Taxonomy (NCBI): domain Eukaryota; kingdom Metazoa; phylum Chordata; class Mammalia; order Carnivora; family Mustelidae; genus Lontra; species Lontra canadensis. The sequence goes on from NW_022631315.1 coordinate 70,729, forward strand.
TGTCTCATTCTCATCACCACTTTCTCTAGGTAGAACTGGAATGCTCTCCCTCCACCTAACCTCACTTCCAACTTGACTTTAGACCTGGACGTCACCTCTGCTGTCACTCTAATAGCATAGCCACACTTTGTAATATCAGAGTGGGATTGGGGCGCCTGGGTGGCTCAGTGGGTTAAAGCCTCTGCCTTCAGCTCAGGTCATGATCTCAGAGTCCTGGGATTGAGTCCCACATCGGGCTCTCTGCTCAGCAGGGAGCCTGCTTCCTCCTCTCTCTGCCTTCCTCTCTGCCTACTTCTGATCTGTCTCTGTCAAAGAAATAAACAAAATCTTTAAGAAAAAAAAAAAAAAAAAGAAAGGGATCTAGATCCTAGGGATCTATTCCATCCAAAGCCCATCATGTGGAACATAAAAGGAGATTGGAACATTAGCATGGAGGCATCATTGAAGGAGAACCTGTGTCACCATTGTTCCTGGTAGATATTTGCTTCATTTTTCTATCGTCATTATGGGAGGGTGATAAGGGTGATAAGGATAGCTGTCCAGAAGGTCAGGGTGCAGGAAAACTGCTGCATCCATTCATTATTTTATCCACCAAAATATATCCATCAGATATTTTATATCCATCAGATATGTATTGAACACCTACTATATTTAGGAGTTTAGGACATGAAAGTTACATGTACTCAGAGTTCATCTAAAGATTAAAAAGTCAATTCATATCTTACTGTGTAGAGGATTCTTAGTATATCCTAGGACACAGTTGGGTGAAGTTTTTCTCTACAGGATCAGATTGTAAATATTTTAGGCCTTGAGGGCTACATGCTCTCACTTCCTCTTTTCTTCTGTTTCTCCTTCTCCCTCCTCCTCTTTTCCTTCCATGTCCTTCTCCTCCTTCTCCACAATCCTTTTAGATTGTAAAGGACATTCTTTTTTTTTTTTTTTTTAGATTTTATTTATTTATTTGACGGAGAGACAGTGAGAGTGGTGACACATACAGGGGGAGTGGGAGGAGGAGAAGCAGGCTCTCCGTTAATCAGGGAGCCCAATGAGGGGCTTGATCCCAGGACTCTGGGACCATGACCTGAGCCAAAGGCAGATGCTTAACAACTGAGCCACCCAGGCACCCCTATAAAGAACAGTCTTAGCCTAGATTAGAAGCAAGATTTGGCATATGTGCTGTAGCTTTTGGCTCTATCCCAAATCCCTGCTACTCAGTGGGGTACACGAATCAGAAGCATCAGTGTCACCAGGGATTTTGTTAGAAGTGTGGTTTATCAGTTTCCATTGTGGACCTGTTCAGTCAGTTTACTATCACTGTGTAACAAACTGCCAGAAGACACAGTGTCTTAAAACAACATCTATAATTGTTCATGAGTATATATGTTGGCTGGTAGATTCTTCTGGTCTTGGCTGAGTTCCCTCATGCATCTTTTACAGTAAGCTATAGGTGAGCCAGACACCTCTGCTACTAGATATTGGTTGACTCTCATCTGGGGTACCTGGGTTTCCTTCCATGTGATCTCTTATTCTCCAGCTGGCCAGCTTGGGTTTGTTCCACGGTAGTGGTAAGGGTCCAAGAAAGGAAATAACCCAGCCACGGAACTAGCATAATATAACTTCTCCCACATTCTATTGGTGAAAACAAGTCACAAGCCAATCTAGATCCAACTAGAAGGAAAATAGAATCTATCCATTGCTAGGAGGGACTGCGAAGTCACATTGTAAAGCATACAGATACTAGGAGAAATGGAGAATTGTGATTCTATCTGCAATCTGCCATACTTACTAAATCATAATCTTTATGTGTTAATAAGACCCCTAGGTGATTCATAGGTATATTTAAATTGAAAAAGCACTGGTTCTAAAGTATTTTCACAGTATCATTTTTCTTTTCTGTTACAGCAGTTCCATGTTCATGTTTTAAATAACATGTCGTCAAGAAGGATCAGGATAGGTAAACTCAAACATCAAATACCACTCAGAAAAGATGGTTTAATTCGAACTATTGGGGATCAAGCTGTTAGTAACCAACCACCAAGAGACATGACAAGGAGCTCCTTGAATTCTTCATTCACTCACAACTTAAAACTGGAGATCCTCAGTTCTTGCTTCCCCAACCTAAGGGGTCCTTTGTGAACTTTCATTTGCAAAGAAAGTGTTATTATTGGCAAATTGACATCTACTCATAGTGTTAAATGTCAACCCTGTCAGTATGAGCTATTTGGGCATCATAAACATAAACAGAGAAACCTTCCACGATTGAAACAATAGAGGAACAGTGATGAATACTTTGCTTTGAATATGATGTAAGGACTCTTTCTTGCTGCAGAGTTCGAATGGGTTCACATGCATAAAGATTGTTAATGTATGACTTGTTGACTGATAGCTAACAACACAGGCTTGGGAGCCAGACTGTCTGAATTTGAGTCTCAGTTCTTCCACTAGTTATGTGCAACCTTGGGCAAATTATTGGATCTCTGTGTACTTCAGTATATTAACCTGCAGTACAGGAGAAACCATGGTAGCTACTGCATAAGACTCCTAAGGGGGTTAAAGAACTTGATATTTGTAAATAACCAGAAGAATACTTACCTGCATTATCATAATTAATGTCCTTCTAACATTGATAATTTTCTTGACATAAGAGAAGAGAAGTAACTCAGTCTATACGTAGATGATACTTTCTTGAGAACGTACTTTTTTTTTAAAGAATATATATATATTTTTAATTTTATTTTTTATAAACATATATTTTTCCCCCCAGGGGTACAGGTCTGTGAATCACCAGGTTTACACACTTCACCGTACTCACCATAGCACATACCCTCCCCAATGTCCATAATAACCCCACCCCCCCTCTCCCTACCCCCCTCCCCCCAGCAACCCTCAGTTTGTTTTGTGAGATTAAGAGTCACTTATGGTTTATCTCCCTCCCAATCCCATCTTGCTTCATTTACTAGAGGGTATCATGCTTAGCGAAATAAGTCAATCGGAGAAAGACAACTATCATATGATCTCCCTGATATGAGGGAGAGGAGATGCAACATGGGGGTTAAGGGGATAGGAGAAGAGTAAATGAGAACATACTTTTTAAAAAATTTCACGCTTCTTCCCTACATTCTTTAACTTTGTACATTGGTCAGGCTTCTTTGATACCACAATATTCTGGATGTGTATGGATGTACTTTTTTGCAGAGTGTAAAGAAATGGCCCATTTTCCATAGTAAGTAAAAGAATTCTGAATCTTAATATGTGTAATTAGGGTATTTGCAAATGTGAGAGCTCTGGATAGTTAGCACACTGCAAGACCATGCTGTGACATTATAATCATAATGGCCATAATTATTCAAATTAGTACTTTGATTTGTGGTTTGTTTCCAGCACAAACTTTCCCGGGGATGACATTAGTTACTACACTTAACTCTTGTTCATGTTGACCAAGGGGCTGATTTAGCACAGACTTGTAATCTACACGTAACACACAGAGCTTGAGGTGGGGGAGGAGCTGCAGGGGGCAGCAGAGGGAAGGAATGGAAGAAAGGAGAAAAGTTGGAGGAAGGGAGAAGGAATGTAAAAGAGTGACACTAATAATCCATAATTTTTCATAAATAATTTACGTTCCATCTATGTTTAGATATTTGAATAGTCTACTTCGTAAAATGGTTAACACCAACCATAGGTGGCTCAATTTAATTCTATGTATTATAGACTCCTCTAAACTGAGACTCCTCTAAACTGACATGAGAATAAAGCATCCCCAATTCTCTAGTGAGCCAGCACTACACAAAGAAGAAAAGGATTATTGGGTGCCATCCAAATGAGTCAGTTGTTCCAACTAGACCAAGAATGGATTCTTCATTAGTGCAACAGATTGCTAAATAGTTTCTATGAATCCTCAAATGTTCTTTGTGAGACCCTCTGAGGTTTGACAAAAATAGTGAGCACCAAAAATGACATGGTGTCACTTACATTTTGGTGCCAAATTTTCTGTTATATTCCAGAGCTACAAGGAGAAAAGACAGCATCAATAGTATGTAATTTTCACCTTGAAAAATAAATTGGTCTCAGTAGCTGATGTGGGAAACAAAGGCAAAAGAAAAATTAAATTTCCTTACTACTTACAGCCTACCGACAAGTCCTTGAAACAGACAGGGTGCCATTCCTCTAGGAAATCAACTGCTTCCATGTTGATACTTGGCTATGGGCAAAAGGCAATCTTAGCACCCCCACCCCCCCAGAATCCTTGAAGTATACTTTAACATAAAAAAAAAAATCCCTTTGGAAATGTCCTTTATCTCTACCCCCAGGATACATATTGGCAATCACCTCCCAAGCATATGACCCACTGATATACATCTGAATGGTCTCATTGACTCACGTTTTATTAGACAGTAATAAATGGTCTTTTCCTAATAATAGCCAGCCCCCTCAAGGTCCTGAAAACCTTGCTTCAAATTCCTTAAAGACTTATGCTATCCCTAACCCCTCCCTCCCAACTTGAACATATATAATCAGCCACTCCTCATGACTTTAATGCAGCTTTTTCTGCCCCTGGGTCCTGTCCCTGTGCTTTAATAAAACTACCTTTTTGAATCAAAGATGTCCCAAGAATTCTTTCTTGGCTGTTGGCTTTGAACCCTAACATCTTTCCTACATCATAACAATGTACCATTGGTCCCTCATATGTGGAGACTTTCTAATAAAAGATAACCTCTCCTCTCATATTTATTCTTTGTTCATTTATTTTCTTTGGCATGACATTATTTTTTACTAGTATAGAATTAATACATGTTCAAAATAGGAAAGTTGGAAAATGTAGAAAATTATAAAGAACAAAATGGAAACCACCCACAATCCCATCACTCAAACAACCGCTTTAAATACTTTATGTAATTTATCCCAGTATTTTTTTATTATTGCTTACAAAATATATTTTGAACATCTGTCTGACTTTTATTAGACAAGAAAGATGAGATTTACTCTTTATGTGTTTCATAGTGTGTATTTGATTGGCCCCAGGATATGATTTCGTAGCCAACGCCTACAGTTAAGTAGATGGTGATTTTCTGTCCTCAGATACAGACATTCATGATTTCTTGTCATTTGTCAAAGCACATTTTCATACTTGACTAATCTTTCCATCAAAAGAGTTACAATTATAACCCAGTATTTTTTAAGAAAAAAATTATTTCTGAGTAATCTATCCCCTCTGGGTTAATGATAAATGATGATCAAGTAATTTATGATTAAATTATTAAAATAATAAAAATGAACACTGTTATTCACTCTGTGAATCTTAAGTAGAGCAATATAAATACTTAGCCATATATAGTTTTTATTGAAGTATAATAAACACCCACAAATTCACGGTGTACAGCTTTATGTTATTTCCATGAAATGAGGATAATTGTTTCACCAGCATCCTGATCAAAAAAGTAGCATATCTCAAGCATCACAGATACCTCTACTGTTATGCCCCATCAGTTACCACTCTTCTGACTTCTAATATCAGAAGTTACTTTTGTCTGATTTGGAACATTATGTAAATAAAAGCATGCATGTCTTCTTTGAAGTTTGACTCTATTCTATCAATACTCTATCAATATTATAAGATATCTATTGCCTTGTTTAATGTGTATTTTTTATGTACAGAGATATTATATATAATTTTAGCTCCAAAATATTAATGTTTTAGTTGCACTTATTAAAAAAATTGGTAACTGCTTGAGGTGACCCATAAGAAACAGTGAACTGATCATTTAGAGTGTTGTAATCAATTACCTGTACCTTCAAGGAGGTAATTTTTGATAAAAGCAAATATAGTACATTGAATTTTGTGTTTTTGGGTCTCCTTTGCTTTGGTTTTATTGTCACAAACTTCGCTTACCTCTTTAAATTGCAGTGGAGAAAAGAATTATCTTGAACATTAAGTCCTTGTTGAGAGTCGAGTGGAGGCATGAGAGTAATAAAGAAGTACATTTTACATCATAATATTTTAGAACTAGCAGAAACCTTAGGCATTAAGTCTAACCCCTCTGGACTGGAGGCTCAGACAAAACAAGTAACTTACCAATGTCATATATCTAGTTAGTGGCAAAGACCTTGCTCAGTGTTCTCTCTATTACGCCTTGATATATCGTAATTTTAGTTTGAGTAGATTGTGGAAAATTTGCCAAGAAAAATATAATAACCTTATGTTTGGCAGCTTCTCCACATCTCTTGTTTAGTTTAATGTTTAGCTTTATTCCACTCTGTTTTAAAGGATGTATGGTCCAGGGATGAGTTAATTTCTAGAGAATTATGTCATGTTGAGCTGTAAATTCATGATTTTTATGAAATTCAATACTTATTTTACAGATGAGCAAACTGAGACCCATAGAGATTAAATTCCAGTTGAGCAAATTTGGCACTAAAAACCAGGTGTTTTAGTTCCCCTCCGCCAAGAATTTTTTTTCATGTGAGTCATGGCTAATTTATTAGAATTGGAAGCAAATTCCAGGTTATTCCTCTTAGCTACTATTCCCGACAAATAATTGTTCTGTGTCCAGGTAAAAGATGTTACTCTTTTTCTTACTGGGGTACCAGGTCTCCAACCTTGGTTCAATTTGTATTCCTTACCACTATTCAGGCAAGACCAGATACTCATGATAAATTAAAGTGGGTAATTTACCAGGAACCTATTATCTAAGAGGGAAGACTGTTTATAGAAAAGCGTAAGTTCTAAGACATTTTCCCTAAGACACTAACCTCCAAAAACATGGTCTGTGACTTCTGGAGAGAAGAGTCCAGGCAGACACTCAACAAGCTCTTCTAAGAAACCCTGTGAGTTGAGCAAGCCGCACTCATCCACCATTTTGCTTGCTAGCTTCCAACCATAGAACTTGAAAATACCAGGTAATTTTGCACTATCTCTTAAAGTTAGGGATAACATTTTGAGCTAATTGCAGTCAACATTTACTTCATAAAAAGAGAAGTGTGGTCTGAGGAATGACTAACCCTGTCCTTTCTCCCTGAGATGTATTAAGAATATAATTAAGAAGAGGGCAGGAATAGGACATTTAGTACCCTTTTTTTGCTCACTTTAATATTGTTTGTGATTATTCCTGATAGATGTTATGTTATAATATAAAGCTTTGTGCTCCTGCAGCTATTTTGTGACCAAAAGTCAGGGCTTACTGGCTAAAGAAGAGCTAAAGAATGGGAGGAGCCAGACTTCCTGCTACTGAATGTATTGAATGTTGACATTATTTATCACTTGTTGGTTATTCTGCTACTGCTGATAAAGAGTACTGCTTTTTTCTTAATGAGACATCTTGACAGAGTGGAGAAGAGGAGATGCTTTATACTTCTTTTGGCATAGAGTATCACTGCAGTGCTTTGAGGATGTAGGTAGCACTTCAGACAGTTTTAAATTTATAAGCTTGGGAGACAATACCATTCAGGCTGATATAACTCAGTCCTGGTGGACAGTGAATGCAATTGGACTGGGAGGTGCCCTTAAGAGGCTCCAATGTAAAAGACCTCAACAAGAGATCCTGGAGATAAGCAGGATCAACACCACAGAAAGGACAGTTTAGGAACTCCTGGGATGTAGTCTAAAGAACCTCCAGAAATAACTGAATGAAAATTGAAAGAGGGCTGGATATCCCTCTTTGGCTAGCAAAGGGTAGAGCCATTGAAGTACATCTTTGCACAAATACAAGTGGCATCTTGTAAGACACTGGGGAAGTCCTGGTTATACAACTATTTTTTGATGAAAATTTGTTTTGTGGCACCTGGGTGGCTCGGTGGGTTAAGTCTTTGCCTTCTGCTCAGGTCATGATCTCAGGGTCCTGGGATTGAGCCCCGCATCTGGCTCTGTGCTCAGCAGGGAGTGCTTCCCCTCTCTCTCTGCCTGCCTCTCTGCCTGCTTGTGATCTCTCTCCCTGTCAAATAAATAAATAAAATCTTTAAAAAAATTTTGTTTGTTTTGCCATTCACCAAAGATAGGTCACTTGTTGGAAATTTTGCTCTGGGTCTCAAAGTTTCTTAATATAATGCTTCTCATGATTTTTATATTTTAAACTCCTCATATTAGAAATGACAAAAACAAAGCTCAGAGAATAGGATTACTCTACCTCTAAATTTCTTCTGGATATAATATTCTCTATCTATGTAGTTTTGCCCATGTATAAATTAGTTATCTTCTCATCTGGGCCTCCCACGGGATTGAGACATCACAAACTGTAAGAGGACAAGGCTTAACAGTTTAGCTTAGAATCGTCTTGAAAAATCAAGCTTGAATTTGAGTACAACTTTAGAATTGAATGGAGAATTTCTTTTCCCTAAACACTCATTGAAATGGCTAATCAGCAAAATAAATGGGTTTTACCAAAAGTTCAGAGATTATAAATTGTATTAAGCACTCATCAAGAAATTAAAGCATTTCTGTGGGACCTTCCTCCCAGCACATTTTCTTCTTCTACCAATAATGGTAACTTCTTGCACAGAGGTTCCTCTGATGCTTTATATTCATTATACATTTTTATGAGGAGGTTAATTTCAGGGGGTTGCTCTTGAGTTCATTACTCATAAGATTGTCACTCAAACCCCAGTAGAGATATATGTGGGAAATTTGGCTAAAGTTAGCCTAGCATGGGCTAGAACTACTAAAATCCATGTTTTGTTATTTTTTATTTTTTTTCTTTATTATTTAAAATTAAAAGAAGTCTTGGTCTGCCAATTACATCTAATCCAGTAGACAAATTTGTAGATGTACCCAGTATTAGTATAAGTAAGACATATGATTTAATTCAACTCAATTTGTAAGTGCACCAAGAGTTTTATAAAAGGAAGATACTATGCCAATCCCATCAGGGGCTGCTGAAGCTGAGTTAGGCATTCTTTAGGTTTCTAAGTATTGTGCAATGTGTAGGTGGCATGTGTGTGCGTCAAGTATAGAAAATATAATCACACAAAATTATATCATTAAGTTGAATATATATCATCAAAGAAACAAGATCCTCTTGGAATTGAAAAACCAGAAAATTTATAAACAGTTCAGTAAATCCAAAAGTCTTCTCTTGGTATGTCTTTTTGTAATGGGGTTTTAAATCATTTCTAGGATTTTAACGACCAGAGTGTTAGAAAAACCCATGCCTGGAATTCTTAATAGCATTAGCTAGAACATGAACACAGGCATGTGTGGACAGTATCAGGGAAGCGTTCATATCAGTTTGTTTGAGTATCAACCAGAAAGATAAGTTGGGGTCATAGTATTGATTGTTGCTTTGAGTTACATGAGATAAATCCAGAATGCATGTGAGAATCAATGAGTGTTTTGGTATAATAGGATCTGCATGTGAGAAAGGTGATTCTGGCCAGAATAAATTTCTTTTAGATTAGGGAAAGACAAGAAGGCTAGATGAAAAGTGTTTTGCTTACATACCATTCCACCAGCACTTGAATTCATCATAACTAACATTTCTTTTGCTTCTAAATGGCTTCACATCCTCTGATATTGTTTGTGATGAGGAAATGAAATGAATATTAAGGTATTTGTAGAAAGAAATTAAAATAAATTTAATTGCTAGGGTACCTGGCTGGCTTAATCAGTTAGCAGTCTGTCTTTGGCTCAGGTCATGATCCCATGGTCCTGGGATTGAGCCCCTCTTGGGGCTCCACATTCAGCAGCAAGTCAGCTTCTCCCTCTCCCTCTGCCTCTCCCTGCCATTCAAATAAAGTCATTAAAAAAAAAAAAAAGAAAAAGAAAAAAACACAGATTAAACATTTGAAATAGATTTGATACCTCATGAATTACAATAAGTATATTTATAATTAATGTTTCCCAGTCAATGATCAATAGTCTTCAAATCCATTCATCATTTGTCACCATATTCTCTTAAAATAGTCTTAGAAATAATTGTGATTTCAAAATGGAGTACATAAATGGAAAATGGAAATAAATGGAGCACATAGAAAACATAGGGAGTTGTCTCCTCTTACGGAGCTTTTAAAAATGATGGTTAAAACTCTTTAGATGAACATATATTCATTCTCAAAAATAGAAGGGGACTTTTGGAGCAGAAGAATTATGAGAAAGCCCTGATACTGAATCAAGGTAGAGTTGAACTGGAGATTTGGTGACTAATAACCATGTGGGTGTCTTTAGGATAGTTTCATTTAAAAAGTTGAGAGTAGCATACTCTCAAAAATAAAAATAAAAAAATTAAAGTAGATAGGATGGCATCAAATAGTGATAGTAAGAAAATAGATATATAAATGTCATAGATACATAAATGTCATAGTCTTAAAAAATGTTATTTGTTTTAAGAGATACTTTACTCTTACAATCTAGAACAAAGATTATAAGTTGCATCAACATTGGAGGTGAGTTAGGGACTAGACATGAAAATTTAGAGGTATTGATGGGAAGATGTGACAGCAAAGATGTCAATGTAAATAATTGTGTTATATTAAAAATACTTTTTAGAAGACTAGAAATAAAATAACTTTTAAAGCAGTGTAGAAAAATAATGCAAAAAAAGAAATTTAATATACTCAACAAAAGACAGAATGGAGAAATAAAGAAAAAGCATGGTAAATAAAGGCAAAGAAAAGAAAACAAGAATTAGTCCAAAAATATTAATAATCACAATAACTATAACTAGACTAAATTAATCTACTAAAATTGTCAGACTAATAAAAACAAAGCAAACCAAATCCTGCTATTGCTTATCTTCAATAAAATATAATAAATAATAAAAATTATGATAAATTATGTAAATGCTTACATAGATTCATGCCAGACTTAATACCAATGCTCACAAAAATGCCAGGAAATAGATCTTTATTATTTTTATTCTATACACAAGAGAACTGAGGCCCAGAGAGGTTAGTTACTTTGCTCAAGTCCACACAGGTACTAAGTAGCACAGTTAAGTTTTAAACAAAGACAAAGACCAATTCCAGCTTCAGAATCTTGTCTTTAATTTCTTTATAATATATTCTGGTGAAAATAATAAAAATTAAACTTGTGTGATGATATTACCAAAGAATATAAAATTTAAGGTGAAAACCTTAAAAAGAGACAGATATTTCCTAAATATAAACACAATTCATGAAAAAGATAATAGCTATGAAACAAGTATGCTTTTTGCAACATTGCTGTGAACTTTATAAAGACAAAGTAACAAAAGGACAATATGAAATAGTCCCACAAACAAACTCTCAGACTGTAAACAATTTCTCTCAAGACCTGACATATCAAATAAAAATAGAAAATGAGGTATATTGGATGAGATAGACTAGGTGACTTTGCGTATGTTAGAATTTATTATTGTTAAAATGTGTGCTGCCTTCCCTAGCTCTTCCCTATTAAGGCAATCCTAATGAAAGTGTAATCCTTTCTACCTTGTTGATACCAAGCTTGTCTATACGATGTACTCTGGCCAAAGCAATGTCTGTGTAAGAGACATGTGCTACTTCTGGGCACATGCATTAAGAGGCATCAGATGTGCTACCATATCTGTTTCCCCCCCTGCCATAGCATCACCAGTGTCTCAGAGGAACTGCTCCTTCATCCTGGGTCCTAGGTAGAAATCCAAAGCCAGATCCACCTGTCCTATCACATAAGCAAAAGATAAGCCATTGTTATAAAAAACCACAATTTGGAGGTTATTTGTTATGACAGCAGAAATTGGCCCAAGTTGATTGATGGTATGTTATACTAACAAATTATCCCCAAATCTCAGGCCTTAAAAAAAGAAGATTATTTCTCACTCATGCTGTATGCACCAGTGGCTAAGCGGGGAAGTCAATATTTACACATGGTCGATACTCATGAAAGACTCCACCATCTTTTGATGCTTTTGAATATGTGAATACTTTAAAAACCTGAGCACATATTAGGAAGAAAGGGAGTCTCAACAAATATTGGTATCATATAGACCAAACATCAGCAATGTCTAATGAAGTAGAACTAGAAATATCCACAAAAGATAGCTTAAAAATTCCATATTTTAAAATATTTTAGAATCCTATTTTAGATCATTCAAGGGTTGAAAAGTAAGTAGAAAATGGAAATTAACAAAGACTTAAAAGTAGGCAAGGGATGGGTGCCTGGGTGGCTCAGTGGGTTAAAGCCTCTGCCTTCAGCTCAGGTCATGATCCCAGGGTCCTGGGATTGAGCCCCACATCGGGCTCTCTGCTAAGCAGGGAGTCTGCTTCCTCCCCCACTCTCTCTCTCTGCCTGCCTCTCTGCCTACTTGTGATCTCTGTCAAATAAGTAAATAAAATCTTAAAAAAAAAAAAAAAAAGTAGGCAAGGGAGAGGAGTCTAGGTGACTCAGTCAGTTAAGTGTCTGCCTTCAGCTCAGGTCATGATCTCAGGATCCCTCTGGAGTCCCTCATCTGGCTCCCTGCTCAGTGGGAAGTCTGCTTCTCCCTCTCTCTCTGCCTGCCCTGGCCTGCTCCCACCTGTGCCCATGCTTTTTCTTTCTCTCTCAAATAAATAAATAAGATCTTTTTTTAAAAAAGTAGGCAAGGGATATAAAATTTGTAGAATGAAAACAAAGCAATACTCAAAAGGAAATGTATATCATTAATTTTTTAACTGAAAGGAGTGAATAAATAATTGTCTTTTAATTTTAAAATGAACCCAAATAGAGAAGAAAATTGAAAAAGCCAAAATTAAGCAAATATAAGTATATCAGGAGAAAGAGATGTGTGTTTGTGTGTGTGTGTGTGTGTGTATATATATATATACATATATATATATATATATATATATATATATATATATATTTAAAAAGCCTAATAAATTCTTGGCAAGCATTCCCAAGGAAGACAAAAAGAACATAAGGAAACAATAACAAGAATGGAAGCGTGGCTATAAGCAGAGACAAAAGATACATAAGAATATGAGACTATACTACTAATCATTGCTGTAGTTGATCTTTTTATTCTTGGATCATGTGTTTAAGAATAATATAAGTAGTGCGGAAAGATCTACCCCTCAAAAGGCACTAGACATTCATAATTTACAGATGTATTTTGTATAATAACCAAAGAACAGAGGAACAGAGAATTCCAAGTTTTACAATTATTCCAGAAAATACAAAAAGATGGATTACTCCCTGACTCGTTTTATAAGCTAGCATAACCTGGATACTAAAACAAATAAGAAAATGAACACGTAGGCCGAAGTGGGTTAAAATTTATTACAGACAATGTAATCATCTACCTAGAAACTTCAAAAGAATGAAGTAACAAATATTCGTGCTAAGATGTGGCCTGGTACATAATCAACATACATACAAAAGCCAATAGCTTTGTATGCTCTTGCAACAACCAATTCAAAATTGTAGCAAGGAAAAAAGGATTCTATTCACTGAAGCTAGAGTATCTTGAATTTAATTTAACAAAAATGTTATTAGACCTCTATTCATTATGGAGAAATTTTACTGAAAGAATTAAGAGCTCTTAATAAAAAAAAAGATTGTCAGGGAGGAAGACCTTCCTCTGCCTATTGTCCTTCTAGATCCACTTAGAATCAAAATGCCTTGAAAAAGATTAATGGGAGAAAATCCAATTTAATAGCATATGTATGGGGAATCCACACAGACAAGAAATTCCAAAGACCATGAGGCAACCTGAAGCTTATAGGAGCTAAGGAGAGGGGAGGGGCCAAGGATACAAAGGTGAGAAAGTCCATTAGCAATAAGGTAATGTTGGAAAAAACAAGGTTACTCTGTTATGTAGATTAATAGCTCCCTTCTTATTATACTTTCCTTTCCAATGTAAATTTAGGCACTTGTCAGGGAAGCAGAGAGCTTTTTCCTATATCTACAGGGTTTTAATTATTTCTTTTTGGTTGATTTTAATTATTTTTAACTCAAAATAATCTTTATGCCAAAATGGCCCATCTTGCAGCAGCTTGCCCTGGGCCGCTACAAAATCATAGTTCAATATTCAATATTATGATAGAAACAGCACTTCAAATCAGTGGGGAGATAAATCGTTCAATAAATTTTTCTGGGAAAATTGAAAATGTTAGAGAAAAAATAGATTCCCAAATCACACCATGCAAAACAGTAAATTCCATGGAGATTAAGGGCATAAACATAAAAATAAGACAATTCTAAGGTTTTGGAAGAAAAGATAGGAAACTTTCTTTACGCTTCTGCATAGGAAATACTTTAAACAGTCATAGAAATAAAAAAAATCATAAAGGATAAGAAACATAACTATTTATGATCAAAGGAATATTTCTTTGACATTAATGATTATTAAGTTTTAATAATATGCTGACTTGCACTCCCTAGAGGTCACAGGTGGTCTTTTTTAAAAAAGATTCTATCTAATTGTAAGGAAGAGAGAGAGAACAAAGGGGGAGGAGGGGCAGCAGGCAGAAGGAGAGGGAGAAGCAGGCTTGCAGCCCAAACAAGGAGCCTGATGTGGTGCTCTATCCCAGGATCCTGGGATCCTGACCTAAGCAGAAGGCAGATGCTTAACTTACTGAACCATCCAGTCATCCACAGATAGTCTTAAATATGCTCAAATGGCTATATATTTTTGTGAAATGTGCACTGACATGATAATTTCATTTCAATTGGCTTACACCAGGGATGGGCAAATTCAGCTTACTGTTTTTGTAAATAGATTTTTATTAGAACACAACCACACTCATTCCATTTCCTATTGCCGGTGGATGCCTTGGTGCTACAATGACAGAGTTGAATAGCTGAGAAAGAGACCTTAAGGTTCTCAAGCCCTAAAACATTTACTATCTAATTCTTTTCAGAAAAAGTTTGCCAACCCCTCATTTATATCACCTTCTCCCCTGTGCTGGGACTTTCGCTGTTACATTTCCTTCCATGTCAGGAGGCAGTGTATTAGCCGGGGTCACTTTTGCAACTGGCTGAAGAAGGCTTGAATGGAGGATACTTACATAGAATTTAGATTTAATTGCATACATTTAGGTGACTTGCAATAACTTCTGTGCATGGAAACAAAACATTATTGAAATTAAAGTGCCTGGAACCAACCTGTAAAAAAATTCTTCCACATACCAGGCAGACACAAAATGTACAAGGGTTTGGTTTTCAAAATGGAAGTTCTCTTCTGTCAGAAATATTCTTATTAATGCAGTGTTATAATTACAAACACACCACACATTTTTAAAAACTTTCCCTTGGGCATTCAGTTAAATAAAATTTATCAGAATTCTGGTGCTTAAAGAGCCCCAGTTTTTAACTACTCCAAACAGGGAGTTTATCTGTAATCAAAGTCTCAGGCTTTATGCATCTCAACTCTCTTATTCTTTTTTTTTTTTTTAATTTAATTTAATTTTAGTTTTTTTCAGTGTTCCAAAATTCATTGCTTATGCACTACACCCAGTGCTCGATACAATACGTACCCTCCACAATACCCACCACCACCAGACTCACCCTACCCTAAACTGCTCCCCTCCAAAACCCTCAGTTTTCTTCGGAGAGTCCATAGTCTCTCATGGTTTGCTTCCCCCTCCAATTTCCCCCACTCACTTCTCTTCTCCATCTCCCAGTGTCCTCCGTGTTATTCCTGATGCTCCACAAGTAAGTGAAACCATATGATAATTGACTCTCTCTGCTTGATTTATTTCACTCAGCATAATCTCCTCCAGTCCCATCCATGTTGATAAAAAAGTTGGGTATTCATCCTTTCTGATGGAGGCATAATACTCCATTGTATATATGGACCATGTCTTCTTTATCCATTTGTCTGCTGAAGGGCATCTTGGCTCTTTCCACAGTTTGGCAACTGTGGCCATTGCTGCTATGAACATTGGGGTACAGGTGGCCCTTCTTTTCACTACATCTGTATCTTTGGGGTAAATACCCAGTAGTACAATTGCAGGGTCATAGGGTAGCTCTATTTTTAATTTCTTGAGGAATCTCCACACTGTTTTCCAAAATGACTGCACCAATTTGCATTCCCATCAACAGTGTAAGAGTGTTCCCCTTTCTCCAAATCCTCTCCATCACTTGTTGTTTACTGTCTTGTTAATTTTGGCCATTCTAACTGGTGTAAGGTGGTATCTCAATGTGGTTTTCATTTGAATCTCCCTGATGGCTAATGATGATGAACAATTTTTCATGTGTCTGTTAGCCATTTGTATGTCTTCTTTGGAGAAGTCTCTGTTCATGTCTTCTGCCCATTTTTTGACATGATTATCTGTTTTGTGTGTGTTGAGTTTGAGAAGTTCTTTATAGATCTTGGATATCGGCCCTTTGTCTGTAGTGTCATTTGCTAATATCTTCTCGTATTCTGTGGGTTGCCCCTTTGTTTTGTTGACTGTTTCCTTTGCTGTGCAGAAGCTTTTGATCTTGATGAAGTCCCAAAAGTTCATTTTGCTTTTCTTTTCTTTCTCTTTGGAGACATATCTTGAAAGAAGTTGCTGTGGCTGATATCAAAGAGGTTACTGCCTATGTTCTCCTCTAGGATTTTGATAGATTCCTGCCTCATATTGAGGTCTTTTATCCATTTCAAGTTTATCTTTGTGTATGGTGTAAGAGAATGGTCAGGTTTCATTCTTCTACACAGAGCTGTCCAATTTTCCCAGCACCTTTTATTGAAAAGACTGTCCTTTTTCCAATGTGTATTTTTTCCTGCTTTGTTGAAGATTATTTGACCATAGAGTTGAGGATCCATATCTGGGGTCTCTACTCTGTCCACTGGTCTATGTGTCTGTTTTTGTGCCAGTACCATGCTGTCTTTGTGATCACAGCTTTGTAGTAAAGCTTGAAATCAGGTAATGTGATGCCCCCAGTTTTGTTTTTCTTTTGAACATTTCCTTAGCAATTTGGGGTCTCTTCTGGTTCCATAAAAATTTTAGGATTGTTTGTTCCAGCTCTTTGAGAAATGCCAGTGAAATTTTGATCGGGATGACATTGAAAGTATGGATGGTTCTAGGCAGTATAGACATTTTAACAATGTTTATTCTTCTGATCCATGAGCATGGAATGGTTTTACATCTTTTTGTGTCTTCTTCAATTTCTTTCGTGAGTGATCTGTAGTTCTTCGAGTACAGAACCTTTACCTCTTTGGTTAGGTTTATTCCCAGGTATCTTATGGTTCTTGGTGCTATAGTAAATGGAATCGATTCTCTAATTTCCCTTTCTATGTTTTCATTGTTAGTTTATAAGAAAGCAATTGATTTCTATACATTGATTTTGTATCCTGCCACATTACTGAATTGCTATATGAGTTCTAGTAGTTTGAGGGTGGAGTCTTTTGGATTTTCCATATAAAGTATCATATCATCTGCAAAGAGAGAGAGTTTGACTTCTTCTTTGCCAATTTAAAAACCTTTTATTTCTTTTTGTTGTCTGCTGTTGCTAGGACTTCTTGTACTATGTTGAACAACAATGGTGAGAGTGCACATCCTGTTGTCATGTTCCTGATCTCTAAGGGAAGGCTGTCAGTGTTTCCCCACTGAGGATGATATTCGCTGTGGGTTTTTCATAGATAGATTTCATGAAATTGAGGAATGTTCCCTCTATCCCTATAGTTTGAATCATTTTAATTAGGAACGGATGCTGCATCTTGTGAAATGCTTTTTCTGCATTAGTTGAGAGGACCATGTGGTTCTTCTCTTTTCTGTTATTGATTTGTTCTATCACATTGATTGATTTGTGAATGTTGAGGCAGAAGATAGAATTAGTGATCTAGAGAACAGACTGATAGAGAAAAAGAATCAGGAGGAGGCCAGGAAAAAACAGTTTAGAAGTCATGAAAACAGAATTAGGGAAATAAATGATGCCATGAAATAGTCCAATGTCAGAATTACTGGGATCCCTGAGGGGGAGGAGAAAGAAAGAAGACTAGAAGATATAAGTTGAACAAATTCTCCAGGAAAATTTTCCCAGTCTGGGGAATGGAACCAGCATTTGTGTCCTAGATGTAGAAAGATAACCCAAGATGAATGAATCTAGAAAGACCTTGAGGTACTTGATTGCAAGACTGACAAATCATAATTTTAGACAAGAGCTTTTGAGAGCAGCTAGGGGGAAGATATTCCTTATGTACACAAGAAGGTCCATCAGAATAACGTCAGACCTGTCCACAGAAACGTGGCAAGCCAGAAAGGGTTGGCAAGACATATTCAGGGCACTAAATGAGAAGAACATGCAGCCAAGAATACTTTATCCAGCAAGGTTGATATTCAAGATGGATAGAGAGATAAAGAGCTCCCAAGACCAGCAAGGTTTAAAAGAGTATGTGACCACCAAGCCAGCACTATAAGAAATATTAAGGGGGTTCTATAAAAGAAGAAAGAACCCCAGAATTTCATAGAACAGAAATTTACAGAGACCATCTATGGAAACAAAGACTTCACAGGCAACATAATGTCAATAAAAATGTACCTTTCAATAATCACTCTCAATGTGAACAGCCTAAATGCTCCCATAAAATGGTACAGGGTTGCAGACTGGATAAAATGACAGGATCTGTCTATATGTTGTCTATAAGAGACTCATTTGGAATCTAAGGATACATCCAGACTGAAAGTGAGGGGATGGAGAAGCATCTTTCATACCAATGGACCTCAAAAGAAAGTTGAGGTAGAGATTCTCATATCAGATAAATTAGATTTTAAACTAAAGGCTGTAGTCAGAGATAAAGAAAGACATTACATCATCCTTAAAGGGTCTATCCACCAAGAAGTTCTAACAATTATAAATATTTATGCCCCTAATATTGGGGCAGCCAACTACATAAGACAACTGTTAAACAAGATAAAGAGTCATATTGATATGAATACATTAATAGTAGGGGATCTTAACGTGCCACTCTCAGTAATAGACAGATCATCCAAGCCGAAAATCAATAAGGAAACAAGAGCATTGAATGACACATTGGACCAGATGGACCTCATAGATATATACAGAACATTCCACCCTAAAACAATAGAATACTTATTCTTCTTGAGGGCATATGGAACTTTTTCCAGAATAGACTACATACTGGGTCACAAATCAGGGCTCAACTGATACCAAAAGACAGATTATTCCCTGCATATTCTCAGACCACAATGCTTTGAAACTGGGACTCAACCACAAGAAAAAGTTTGGAAGGAATTCAAACACCTGAAAGCTAAAGACCACCCTGTTTAAGAATGTTTGGATTAGCCAGGAAATCAAAGAAAACTTAAACAATTCATGGAGACCAGTGAGAATGAAGACAGTTCGGTCCAAAACCTATGGGATATTGCAAAGGTGGTCCTAAGGGGAAAATACATAGCCACCAAGCTTCCCTCAAAAAAAAAAAAAAAACAAACAAACAAACAAAAAAAAACAGAAAAATCCAGGATACACCTTAAAAAACTGGAGAATCAACAACAAATTAAGCCAACCCCACATACAAGAAGAGAAATAGTTAAGATTAGAGCAGAGATCAATGAGATAGAAACTAGGGATACAGTAGAGCATATCAACGAAACTAGAAGCTGGTTTTTTGAAGGAATCAATAAGATCAATAAATCATTGGCCAAACTATTCCAAAAGCAAAGAGAGAAGATCCAAATTAATAAAATTATGAATGAAAAGGGAGTGATCATGACTAACACCAAGGAAATAGAAATAATCATCAGAAATTGTTATCAACAATTATATGCCAATAAGTTAAGCAACCTAGATGAAATGGATGCATTCCTGGAAACCTATAAACTTCTAAAACTGAATCAGGAAGAAACTGACAACCTGAATAGACAAATATCTAGTAACGAGATTGAAGCAGTGATCAAAAACCTCCCAAAAAACAAGAGCCCAGGACCCGACGGATTCCCTGGAGAATTCTACCAAACATTCAAAGAAGAAATAATACCTATTCTCCTGTACCTGTTTCCAAAGCTAGAAACAGAAGGTAAAAACTTCCAGAATCTTTTTATGAAGCCAGCATTACCCTGACCCCCAAACCATGCAAAGACCCCACCAAAAAGGAAAATTTCAGACCAATATTCCTGATGAGTACAGATGCCAAGTTTCTCAATAAGATCCTAGCTAATAGGATCCAACAGTACTTTAAAAATATTATCCACCATGACCAGGTAGGATTTATCCATGGGATGCAAGGGTGGTTCAACATTCACAAATCAATCTCAATTTTAAATAATAAAGTGAAAATTTTTATCAACCAATCTATAGAAAAGATGAAATTAACTTTCTATCCTCTATAGAAAATGTTACAAAATCTTTGATATATGACAAAATCATCAGGGATTTGTGACATTTATGATATTTATAATCTCTTTCATATTTGTGGTTCATCGTGATTTCTTTTCTCATTCAAAATATTTACTTTCATATTTGAAATTGTTTTTATAATTGTACTTTATTTTTTAAGAAGCCTTTGGAAATTGTATAATTTTGCCCACAAACCATGGATCTGATCCTCTATATGTAGGGAAAATAGAAAGTTTCCATAAACTTTGTTAAGGGTTTATGGTAAATGGTAAACCTTAGAAACACATTTTCACGTATATAACAGGATTAACATTAAGGTATCCAGACTAATTTACAAAAACAAAACAAAATTTTAAAAAACCTTATATTGAGAAGAAAAGGAAACCCATATATTTTCTAATTTTTATCATCACAAGCAAAACAACTGACCCAAATTGGCTTAAAAAATAAGAAGTTCAACATAAATTAGCCTCTAGTTCTTTTTATTAGCCTAGGATCTGGCTACTGTTCTTCCTCATTTCTGATGATTCCCAGCCCTTGGGTTGATTTTCCTCATGGATTCAAATGGTTGCCAGGAGTTTCTCAGGTTACATGACTCCTATTCACATATCATCACAAAAGTAAGTCCTGAGCTTTACATTGACTGAAGCACCCATGAATCGATAATCTCTGTAAGGAATGACTGGTTTAGATCTGTGTTACCTGAAATCAATTATTTCCACAAGAAGGATGGGATTACCCTAACTATCTTCTGCTAATCCCCTTGGAAAAAGCTAATTCTATTCAAGCAACACAGTGGGGCCAATGAGTATTGTGGAAAACATAAAAAACAAACTGGATAATTGACAAAGGAATAAATGTGTTTCTCAAAAAAAAAAAAAGATACAAATAAGCTGTAAACTTAAGCAGAAAGCTGAGAGATGGGCACAAAGTAGTTTATAATACAATTCTGTTCAGGTATTTTTTTTTTTTTTTAAGATTTTGTTTGTCTGAGAGAGACAGCATGGAAGGAGGGACAGAGGAAGAACAGAGAAAGAATCTCAAGCAGACTCTGCACTGAGCACAGAACCTGACAAGGGACTCAATCCAGGACCTTGAGATGATGACCTGAGCCAAAACCAAGAGCTGGACGCTCAAGACTGAGCCAAGCAGACACCTCCTATTCTGTTCAGTTTGGGAAATATTTGAAAATATCCATAATGAAACATTATTTTAAAATTTCCCATCATGATTGTGGAATTTTATATTTTTCTTTGTGAATTTTTGTCTTACATGAAGCTATAATATTCAATAAATAAATATTTAGAACTGTGAGGTTCTTGTGATGAACTTATCATTAATAATTATATTATGTGTTGCTTTTTTTTAGTAATGGTATAATGGTTTGGGGCCTGAAGTCTATTTTGTCAAATATTAATATAATTTCATAATCTTTTTTTTCTGGCTAGTATTTGCTTGATACTAATTTTTCATCATTTGACTTCCAATCATCTGTGTCTATATGTTTGAATTCTCCTATACAACATAAAATTGGGTTACTTTAAGCTACTTTAATTGTCCTTTACTTGGTAAATTTAGTTCATTTACAGTACTGTTGAAAAAATGAGAGAAGCATTCACTTATATCCACAGGCAGGCCTGGGAATAAGAGATAACTCTTTGTATTTCTAGGAGCTCAGCTGGCACTCACAGCTGGGTTAATGTTCTCATAGGTCTGTGATCATGACGGAGAAAAACACAAATAAGAACTTCCCATTAATCATTCATAGCAAAACAAAAATATTGTCCAAACCAAAAAAAGGGCCAAATAATTCCCTTGTCTGATTAATGTTAGTAACTGCTGCTTCCATACTAATTACAGATTTAACCCCCACTTCTTTTTCTTGCTTCTTAGATAAAATTAAGATACCCTTACAAAGAATTTTCCTTACTTTCTAACAATATTCAGTTCAGAGCAAATCAAACCCCAGTCATCCCACAATCATTCAACGTGACCAAATCTTTTAAGTTTCTACTAAACCCTCCTTGCATAACCTGTGGTTCCCTGTGGTATTCTCTCATCCTTGTGACAGCCAATAAATGCAACCTTCTTGGCTACGGGTAGGTGTCCAGGGGTCCTAAGCAGATGGGCATTAACACTGTAATCCGTAGATATATTTGAACTTATTTCTACTCATCTTAGTAAGCAATTTTGTTTGCATCCTCTTTTTTATATTTCTTTCCCTCTTGCCTTGTCTTTTGGATTTCTTTTCTTCATCTCATTCAGTGTTTTTCTATTTTGAGGCGTTCTTTATTAATTCTTCAACATTTGCCCTATTTTAGTGTTCATATTTAATGTATAAGATTATGTTTTCCAGTCTTTTATTTATAACCTCTTCCCCACTACACATGAAGTAGGTATTATTATTATAATAAAATCCATATATGTTGAGTGTGTTTAAGTATTTATCATTATATTTGCTAACCACTTCTTTATTCCATATAGACCTTCCATTTAGGTTCATTTATTTAACATACATTATTTAACTTTTCTTTACAAAATGTAACTTTGGTAAGTTTTTTCATTAATTATTATTTCTTACTTCCTTTTAAAAGTTGTTTTACTTGGTATAAGGTTATACAGTACCTTTCATTTCTCTCAGCACACTGAAGATACTCCAACTGTCTTCAGCTCTCTTTCAGCCATCAAGCTAATTGTCAGTTATTTATTGATATTTGGTCTTTTTTTCTATAGTCATTTTTCAGGCTTTTCTATTTTCTTTGGTATTGGCAGTTTTACTAGTAAAGGTCTCAATTTCTATTTATTCATCTGGCTTGGAGCATGCCAGACTTCCTAGATCTCAATGCCCATATCTTTCAAAAAGTCTGGAAATTTTCGGCCATTTTATCTTTGGATTTTCCTTTTTCTCTATTTTGTTATCTTCCTATAAACTGCAGTTAAAGTTATTTTAGACCTTCTGATGCTTTTCTCCTAGTCTCTTACCCTCCTTTTATATTTTTAATCTATTATATGTGCTCTGGATTATTTTCTCAGGTTTCTTTTCTAGGATACTTGTCTTCATCTGCATCACCTCTTCTGTTTAAGCTCAACATTAAGTTTTAAAATTCAATTACATTTCCATTATAAGAGTTCTATTTGTTAATGTATGCTTGTTCTCTAATCATAATTTTATATTCCCTTGTTATTTTAAAAGATATTAATAAAGTTTTTAAAATTTTGTGTCTAAATCCAACATCTGGAGTATTTGTCATTCTGTATATATAGTCCCTTATTTCCGCTGGATCCTAGCCCTGATGCTTTTATCCTGACGAGTTTTATGATATTTTATGACAAAATGCCCTTTTACTTGGAACTTTGTGGGATTATTTGAAACCTGAATTAACTTGGAGTTCCTTCAGAGAGAATTTGCATTTGTTTCTGCTGAACATCTATAATCACTACCAACCAGAGACCATTTTAACTTAAGTTTTGTATTTGAGGTTTTTCACACCATAATGTTAACATAAATTTAGACTATAATCCTGTAGGAGGTCTAGAATATAAATATGAATTCTCAGGGCATATATTTTTTTTTTTTTATCTATCCACTGACGAAATCGAAATAGGCAACTTACCTTGCTGTCTCTTTCTTCATGAGGGGTCTATTTTTCTTTTACTAAGAGTAGAAACCTTTGATTTCCCAGCTTTATTCATGAATTTTCTATTGAATTCCTCACCTTCATTGGAAGCAATGGAGTCATCAAAAAAAGCTTTAAGGTGTCTAGAGGGTTGCTAGAAATATTCATATCAAAACCCATGATGGCATTGGCTTACCTCCTAGGGTTCTGTGAATTTGTTATTTCATGCCAGCTCAATAATATATTTTAAACTTAATTTATAGTTTTTTTTTTAAGTAGACAGTTTGCTTTGAAAACCTAATCTGTCATACTGCTTGATTCCAAAACCAGCTTAATGTCTTTAAATGTAAAAGGCATGATATATATAAAAGGCATGATATGTGTAAAAGACAGCTGTGCAGTACTGCTATGGTAAGGACTCTTAAGTTCAGGATACCATCTCCCAAACTGTATTTTTTGGAAGCTAATGTCTTACACAATGTTGATTGATATTATTCCAGAAAAAGTGTTCTAGTGACAACATATTGTGGAAATTCTTCATGTACTTTTCCCCTCTTGGTGAGACTTATGCCTATTAACAGAAGAGGGTTACTGAGAAGACTTATAATAAAAGAACCTTATGAAATGTATTTAACCAAATATTTTTCAGTCATACTTTATCAAGGAATCTATTTTTGTAGAAGAACACCAATGTCCATAGAACATAGTTTGGAAAATATGGTGCAAAGAAATAATGAGCATTACTCTACTTTCCCTTTGAAGGAACAAAATATAGTTTCCTCACATCAAGAAGCGTATCATGCATGGGAAAATAAAGGTCATGGAAGAAAGAGTGTTAGGGTATGTGCAAAAGTTCTGTGGAGCAAGGAAGGGACTATATTGTGTACTATTAAGAAAAGTTAGTGCTACTTTTCTATAGGTGCTGTCATGGGCACCTAGGAAAAGTTTAGAAATAACTTAGATCTAGAGGGGAAAAAAGGCAAACATGTAAATTTAAAAAAAAAGAAAAAGAACTCTTTAAGAGGTTTGAACAAATGAATCTGTTTTGCATGATCATGTATTTCTTTATCACCTTGTGGAATGATGAAGAACTTAGACTATAAACCTAGAAGACCTAAGTTGAAGTTCTGGCTCCATCTCCCACTTTATCCTCTGTCTACTTGCCTCATCTCCACACCTATAAGATGAACTAATTCTTAGTTCATTAGCCCCTTAGGGGGCTAATTCATTAGGAAACACATGTGTCATTTTATGTAAGAGTGTCAAGATTGAGTTGGGGAGGGGAGAAGAACTATAACTGGTGTGTCAACATCTCTTTCCATGTCATTTCTTTTGGAAAGTACAAGATAATCTTGAGCTTCCTTGAGTGTAGGTTCGATAGGAACCACTGAGAGGTGAGAGACTATGGAGAAGTAGCAGAAAATTAGAAGCTAAGAAAAGCCATAAGGAAATGGACAGGGTTGTGGCAGTTCCCAAGAATAGAAAGATTATTATTGCTCATTTTCATGGCACTAAAATGTCCTTTAGAGTGGGATGGCTGCAGGGACTATTTAGAAGTAAAATCTGATAATAGCCCTTATGCTGAGTGTCTTCAAGCAACTGTTGGGTTTGAGATTGAGTGTGTTCATGGTGACCAAGGAGGAAAAAAAGCCAGGGGAACCCAAATAAAATCCTGAGTTCTTTTAAAAACTTGGGAGCCAAAAAAGACCCAATCATGGAAACGGAATAGAAAATTCCTGCCCATGTGGAAAATTTGTTTTTGAAAATTGTATCCTTTTATAGGCCCATGTTTTGTGGTAGAGTATCACCCCCTTCAGCAGTTGTAAATAAATTTGGATTGAATTTGACAATAATTAGACTGAAAGGTCATTTCTAAACAATAGCAACAATAGGAGCCAATGTAATTCTATCTTCTAACAGGTTATTGTAATTATTAACCTGTTTATTTTTTTAATTTTTAAAGATTTTATTTATTTATTTATTTATTTGAGGGAGAGAGAGTGTGCATGAGAGAGAGAGGACACAAGCAGGGGTGTGGGACAGAGGGAGAGGGAGAAGCAGACACCTTGCTGAGCCATATGTGGGACTGGAACACAGGACCTTGGGATCATGACCTAAGCTTAAGACAGACACTTAACTAACTGAAACACCCCAGGTGCCCCATTAACCTGTTACTTAAAATTGCATTTCTCTGCTCTTGTTTTCCCATTTCGTGTTCTTTTTTCCATGCTGTTTACTGCTTTTTGACATTCTATACAAGTCACTAATTCAATGTATTTATTGTTTATTTTCTGGAACTGAAAAGGGCAGGGATTTTTGTCTATCTGGTCCACTAATTAACCCCCAAAACCTAGAAGATTGACTTATATTTGGCAAGAGCTCAGTAAAGATTTAATGAATAAATAAGTATTTGATAGGAACAGAACTTCACAGTTTGTAAAACAAGGGGAGCATTTGGTTTTGTTTTCCAGAGAAAACACCCAAGTTGGTTTTAGGCACAAGCAGAAGTATTTGCAACTCTTATGTCAATTTATGTGAATATAATAAAATTCCTCAGGGGTATAAGAGCCCAGGTAAACAAGACAAAACAAAAAATAAAAGCAAATTCCATTTTTTTTCTTCTTCACACTTCACACTACAAACACAATAAATCTTTTGTAGCTGTGATTTCATGAAAAAGTGAGAAAGAAGGGCCAAACAATCCAGCCAAGCTAAACAAAGATAAATAACCTAGCAAACTTTCATTTTCATCTACTATGTGTCAAGTTAAACTGGCCTCTGTGTGTTATTTTAATTAAAAATTATCCTCTTGAGTACAAATGAGAAAGAAAAATGCAATCATTGGCTAATCTATAAATTACTTTAAACAATGTTTCTGGAAACTTAATGCTGATGGCATATTCTGTTTGTTAATAGTCCTCTACTTCAGAGAAAATTACTCTCTGCCATTTGCTTAATTTGCTACATAGTACACATTGACTTATTTAGATCGAATGGTGTTGAGTAGAATATGAACTTTGAATATTTCCAGCTACATTACTAATATTCCTTCTGTGGCAAGTTTTATCCTTAAGGAAAATACAGCTAAGTGGTGCCTGGGTGGCTCAGTCTGTTGAGCACCTGACTCTTGATTTCAGTTCAGGTCATGATCTCAGAGTTGTGAGATCGAGAGCCCTGCACTCGGGCTCCACATTCCTCATGGTGTCTGTCCAAGATTCTCTCCTCCTTTCCCTCTGCCCCTCACTCAGCCTGTGCATAGGCTTTCTCTCTCTAAAATAAATAAATAAATCTTTAAAAAAAAAAAAGAAAATACAGCTATTTTTTCCCAACATTTCTTCCTGTAAGACTATACACTATACACACTATATACTTAGAAGCATACCGATTTGAATAACACATGTTTTCTGCCCAATTTTATATTCACAGGTAATTAAGTACTGGGAAATTTTATTTTATAATTGTTCTTAGCCATCTGCTGAAAAGTTACTTACAAAAAATTATTGACATCCTCTTAATTAGTCCTACTTTTAAGAAAAACTTTAAACCCACAATTTTTAACTATAAAGTCTCTAAAACTCTAAGATTTAAACGACTTTACATTCTATGCTTCACTGAGTGCTGGAGGATGAAGAGGAGGAAATAACTGCTCATGAAGAAAATAATTCTAAATCAAGGTTTTCAAAACGTCAAAAGATTGAAAATAAAATGATTACAAAATAACTTCCAAATGCCTGACAAGCTCTACAGCTTAATAAAATTAGATTGTATTAAATGTTTTTCACAGCCTGACATTACTGTGCTCATGATATCTCTATAAAATAATAGTGATGCTGTGAGATAGTCAAATCCATATTTGCTATCTAGCATTTGGCTGCACGGCTGTAGTTAATTAATCAATAGACAAGAATATAGAAAATAGAAAATATGCTTCATTGAAAAGAAACTGATGTGATAGAACAAAATCTATTTATTACCACCTTATCTTATATATACAAATTCCTTCTGAAGTTAGTTTCTTCAGCCTGTGACCATTGTTTATTACTGTCTTCATTCAAACTT
This sequence comes from Lontra canadensis, assembly GCF_010015895.1. NCBI lineage: Eukaryota > Metazoa > Chordata > Mammalia > Carnivora > Mustelidae > Lontra > Lontra canadensis. The sequence continues at coordinate 98,608 of NW_022631315.1, forward strand.
GAGTGTTTTGCCATTGTAACCGCACTAATTCTGTCTGTACTAAATTCAGCCCAGAAGGAAGAGAAGTGGAAGAGAACCCCTCCTGTAGGCTGCAGGATTCAATGTTTTACTCAAATAACATTTGAAGCAATAAATTCCAATTTACACCTAACAAAATTAGCCACACTGTCAATGAGAAATATGTACAAAGATACTTGAATGAGAAATTACCAAATTTGGGGAGTTTAAATTTGATAAATCTGTTTGGAACAGAGGAATGATAATAAAATCAATTTACACCGAATAAAATAGATGAGAGTGAGAGGGAGCTGGAGGTATTAATTTAGGAATGATTTTGCAATTTACTTCTCTACGAATTAGAAAGCTTACTAAATTTCAATCATCTTTGAAATCCAGGTTCTGTCTGTTTTGCAATAAAATGATATGTTTGGGTTGTTTTGCTAATAATGATGGTGTTTGAATTGAGATGAACCATTGAGTATTTTGCCTGATAATACACAGTAAGCAAATATGTAAGGGAGAAACAAACTGAAATCTTCAAAAGAAGACCCTAAATCTTGATTCTATTTATTTCAACCTTTTTACTTTTTACTAATAATTTTGTCTCCAGTCTTCTATCAGGACACCCTTGGTCAATAACTACCCCTCCATAATTTCAGTTTCAATCATCCATTCTCTGACCACTACCTTCCATCTTTCCAGCTTACTTCCTTTCACAGTTAATTCACAATGGCTCATAAGACTCTGGAGAGTTCTAACCTACTTTTACCTTTCAGGCACCACCCCTTTGAACTTCTCAATTTACTCTTGTGTCAGTTCTACTGAAACACTTGGGCTCCCTCCCTGAGATCTTTGTACTTGCTACTCTTCTTCTGGGATTGCTCTTACTCTGAAGATGTGGCTAAGACTGAAGGGTCTTCTTCCAGATCTCGTTGGCAGGAGGCTTCAGTAGGTCCCCACACAGGTCATTTGGCAGGGCTGTTCATGACCGGCTGTGTTCTGTGAAAAACTGAGTCCTGCCTATGCTCAAGAGGAGGGAAATTCAACTCCACCTGTTTAAGGAACAAGTATCAAAGAATGTGTTGGCATGTTTTGTTGTTGTTGTTGGCATATTTTTAAAACCATCCAGGCTCATCTCTTATATCCATGCAATCTCTACTCCAAAACCAACTTATTAGCAAGAGTTTTATTGTCCACATTATATAAAATAGAAAGCTTTCCCCCCAGGCACTTCCCTTAACTGCTTCATTTGCTTCTTAATGTTTATGACCATCTAAAATATTAAATGTTTATTTAATTATTTGTTCATTTTTTTGCCTTCTCCAATCCCCAGCTTATCTTTAGGCTCCAATAGGAAAATAAATTTATGTGTTTTATTTGTTGCTGTATTCCCAATACTTCAAACAGTACCTGGCATAATGGACAAAATCAATGAATATCTACAGAATGAATAAATGAATAATAAAAACATATGTTCTGTGGCTATTGAAAGATGCTAATTGGCTTTTGGTTGGCTCTACCTTAGCTTCTCCTTGTGTTCATTCTTTGCCACAAGAAACCCCCAAGAGGTCAGGAAATTTTCCTTTGCATTATTCAGGAGTACATACAATTATCAGATCCAGGCTCTCCCTCAGGCTGCAAATATGATAGTAGCATTAGTTGTTTCTGACACAGGGACACGGTCTCCCAAATTCTTACATCAAAGGTCTGGTTTTTATTTTATAGAGGGAAAAGGAAAATGGAAGAAAGGAGGAAGTTCTTTTCTCCTTTTTTTTTTTTTTTTTAAAAAAAAAAAAAAAGATAAATATTCCGGCAATTATGTGCATTTGTGAATCACTCTAATTTCAGCTTCAGTATTCAGATGAGTGGCAGGACAATCTATGTTTCTCTTGATTCCCTTCTCCAATAAAACATCTGGCTACATACTAGAATTTTCATTAAAGGAGCACAGGGAGCTTCAACATAATTCATCTCTAAGTCTTTTTCTGGCAAGTTCTTGTAGGAAACAATCTTCCCTTTAATATGAATCTGATACTCTTTTTCTGGCATAAGAATTACATTCATCTGGTATAATGAAGGTTTGTTTTTGAAGAGAGGGACCTTTTGCCAACAAGATGAGAGAGAATGTGGGGGAGGATGGATGTTATATTGTTAGAGGATGATTTATTATTATTTTCAAAACTCTGAGGAGAGAGACTCAACCTTGTCAGCCCTGATTTATGTTTGTTCATTCTGTGATTCAATAGGAAGGTCAGGTGAGCTTTACTGAAATGTTTTGTTATATATTTTTCTACTGAGTGCAATGAAAAGCATCCTACACCCTTGATCCCCATTCCACTGTTAAGAGTTAAGCATTCATTGAATGGATGCTGCATATCATTACGTCTAAAAAAGCTATTAATTCATCTATATATGTACCTGAACTCAAAATGGATGAACAAGTCTGGGGGATCTTGAGGTCAGATTATTAATAGGGAGATTAAGGTATATGGAAAACCCTATATTTGGAAAAGTCTTGCAATTCATTTTATGGGGAAGCTAAGTTTTAATCAAAATCTCAAAATATTTTACTATTTATGAAGTTTTGTCTACAAATCCATGAGTCCCAAAATCTTCCACTTAGAAGCAAATATAGAAACATCTCCTAATGGAGAACATAAAAATCAGAGCTGAAATGTAACCGGATTATTTCAGTGTGACTTGGGCTTGAAAAGTGGTAGAGCAGTAAATGAAAAGACATGTAATTACCAAGAAAAAATTCATAATCTCTAATACAGAGGGGAAAAGAGTATATGGTAATAATGACATTTCAAAATAGTAAGAAAAAGAGATGGTATTGTTTAAAAAAATAGTTGGAACAACACTTTAGCAGTATGAAAAAATAGAGCTAGGTATGTAATTCATTCTTTATACAAAACGTAGTTGCATAAATATGAGTAATTTTGCTGATCATGTTCATGGGAGTAGTCTTCTTAATCAAGATATACAACATAAACACCAGAAAGAGTAAATTTAATAAACTTGATATTATTAAAGTCCTGGTTTTATTACGTGTAAGTGTATTTGTGTGTGTGTGTCTGTACTGCATTCTCTTACTTGAGACTTGTCTTACTTTCTTTATGGTCTTTCTTTTGATGAACATGACTTCCTAATTTTAATAAAGTTAAATTCTCATATTTGGGTTTTATATCCAGTTCTGTTATAAAGTTCTATAAAGTTCTGTTATATCCAGTTCTATAATATCCAGTTCTGTTATATCCAGTCCTGTTCAAAAGCTTTTCCCCACCCCAAAGCCACAAGGGTAATGTTCTTTGTATTTTGTGGAAGGTTTATTATTTTACCTTTTACACCTAGATCTATGATCTAACTTGAATGTGAGTTAAATGTCAGGATTATTTTCATGATTATCTATCTGTAACATTTGGTAAGTTTTAATTTCATAGGAATTTTCTAATATACATAGGAATTTACAAATGTATATTTTTGGTATTCATAAAATTTATTGTATTTCTTGTGTAATGTTTTTGTCAGATTTTGAAAGTTCTTGATCACTGTCTCTTCATATTTCATCTGTTCTATCCTTTATCCTTTCCTTCTATAATTTAATTTATATACATATTATGTATGTCCCATATGTCTTTCATGCTAATTCTATATTTTACATATTCTTTTTCTTTTCATGCTTCGTTTTGATTATTTTATGCTGACTTGTGTTTTATTTCATGTTCTTTTCCAGTATGTATTTTTAATTTTAGTTATCATATGTCAGTTTTAGGTTCTCTTATGTTTCATCTTATAAACTATTTTCTTGAACATATGTATAACTGTTATTGTAAAACTTACGTTTAATAACTACAATATATGGATCAGTTGTGGGCTTGTTTCTATTATATATTTGATTTAGCTGTGGTTTATACAAATATTATTAATACACTATTTGTACTTTAAAAATATTTTAGTATTTGTTCTAGGTTTTACAAAATGTATCTTTAACACATTAGAGTTTCAAATAATATGCCATTTCAAATTCAATGTAAAAAACTTACAAGAATACACTTCCATTCCTCCTGTCTTTTATACTATTTTCAAACATTTTACATTTATATATGTTAAAAATCTGACAATACATTATTAAATTTTTTACTTTAAATGTCAATTAGTTTTTAATAGAATTTTAAAATGAAAGCAAAATTGTATTTTTTTCTCATCATTACCACTTTTGAGGTTTTCTATTAATTTGTGTATATTGATGGTTCTTAGTGGGGGAGTAGATATTATTTTGCCTTCTAGGAGGTTTGGCAATGTCTATAGACATTTTTGGTAGTCACAGCTCTTCTGGTGGAGGGAGGAGTTTTGCTACTGGCAGTTAGTGGGTACAGGCCAAAAATGCTGAAGATAGGCTATAGTGAGCATGAATCCCCCTCTGCAAGGAATTATCTTGTTTTAATGTCAATAGTTCCAATTTTGGTGTGAATCCAAGGTTCCATGGTAAATACAGAAGATCTGTAGTATACTGTGATATAGGTCAGATGGTGATGGATAATCAGCTTTGTGTGTGAAAATCTTACCCTCACTTGCATCTTTGGAACATATTTTCATTAGGTGTAGAATTCTACATTTAAGAGTATTTCATTTCAGTACTTTGAAGAAATCATTTCATTGCTTTCTGGTTTGCATAATTCTGTCAACTCTTCAGTCATTGTTTCACTGTGGGTAATAAATACTTTTCTCTGGCTGATTTTAAGATTTTCTCCTTATTTCAATAATTTGAATATGACATTTTAAAATATTTTATTTATTTATTTGAGCGAGAGAAAGAGAGAGGGCATGAGCAGGGGGAGGGACAGAAGAAGAGGGAGAAGCAGACTCCCTGCTTAGCAGAGAAACTGGCTTAATCCTAGGACCCTGGGATCATGACCTAAGCTGAAGGCTTAACTGACTAAGCCACTCAGGCACCCCTAAAAATATTTCTGTATTGAATTTTTCATTTTTAGGTGTTCTATTTTTACAATAACTGTTTTAAAGCCCTTGTCTGACAGCAGACATGAGACTGTGCCTCAGAGACTTTTTACTATATAGAGAATAATTGGCTAAGGGTCCCACTGCACTTTGAAACCATCACCATATTTGCACCAAAGCCATGTCTCTCAAAGGTTACTCCCTGCTGATGACTGAGTATGGCTGAACTCCTAAGTCAGGTTCGTTCCTGGGAGACAAGGCATGTTTTAAGTAGGTGACTTTGATTCAAACATAGAACAATGATTTTACCAAAACTCTCTTAGGCTGCACGACAGTCTAAGAGTTTCCCACTGAACCTTCTCTTGCTCTTACCTTCACTTAGAGTCACACTTGAATTCTAGTCCGATTGCTTTCTCAGCCTTCTTCAGCTCACTCCTTATTTCCTTTTACCAAGTATCAACTCTGACAGAATCATTTCACCTTCAATCCCATCTTTGTATCCTTTTGGGAGCCCTAATATTTGCTAATTTTATCTTCTCTTTCATTTCTGTGTTTCCTCTGTTTACTAATTTTCTCTTACTAATGGTGGATCAATTTTATCTATTTCACATGCTTATTAATTTTTTTTTTACTCAATGTTAGATATTTTGAATTTTACATTGTTGAGTACTAGATTTTCTTGTATTCTTAAGGAGTGATAGAATCCAATCAGAAAGCAATTAAACTACTTAGAAAACAGCTTGATCTTTGTAAGACTTGTTTTTAATATTTTAGGGAAGTTTAGAGTAAATTTTCCTCAAGAGTCAGTTTGTTGTTTCCAGTTATGTGTTACTCTTTTAAAGTCTTCACTGAGAGCTTCACATTCCAAGCAAGGGCCCTTCATTCAGAAAATTGTCAGGTCTGCAGGAGCCCTGGAGACTGGTTTGGTTTGTTTGGTTTGGTTTGGGTTGGGTTTTTATGGAGGGTTTTGTTTTGTTTTGTTTTTGGCTTATAGTTTCCCAGTAATTCACTTTCCCTGATACTATTATTTGCATGGTTTCGTGAAATTTCTCCTAGAAAAGAAGAGATTGGTGTTAAGCAAAGGACTAAAGAGGTCTCTCACATTTTCTAGAGCTCTTTCATTACTTATCTCCCCTCTCTCTGGCACTCTGGACTGCAAATTCTGTCCCCTTCATTCTCCCTGAATTCATTATCTGTCTCTTCTCTTCAGGAACATCCCTAAGCTCTGTTTGAGTTCCCCTCTCTTTACCGCAAATCAGAGATTGATCTTGGGTAAAAGACAGGGCAACCATAAGGCTTATTTAATTTGTTTCCATTACTTTTAAAATTACAGGCTTTTGTTGCTGTTGTTCAGTGTCTGGAAAGTTGTTTCTCCTTGTTCTTCAATTTCCAAATTGTTTAAGACAGTAAAGATTATGTTATAGAAGCTACTCCTTCATAAGTAGAAATAGAAATCTATTGTCTACATTTATATCTTGGTTTTTAGGCCTTTGGTCCTGTCTTCTGTATTGTCTGTTAACATTTTATTCAATACAGACATAGCTCAGAGATATGGTGGGTTCATTTCCAGATCACAATAGTGAATGTCACAATAAAGTGAGTCAATTTTTTTGGTTTCCTAGCGTATATAAAAGGTGTGTACATGTACAAATGGCCAACAGACACATGAAAAAAATCTCTACATCACTTAGCAACAGGGAAATATAAATCAAAGCCACAATGAGATACCACCTCACACCAGTCAGAATGGCTAAAATTAACAAGTCAGGAAACAACAGGTATTGGCGAGGATGTGCAGAAAGAAAGGGGAACTCTCTTACATGGGAACTCTGTTGCATTGGTGGGAATGCAAGCTGGTACAGCCACTCTGGAAAACAGTATGTAGGTTTCTCAAGAAGCTAAAAATAGAGCTACCTTATGACCCAGTAATTGCACTATTAGGTATTTACTTCAAAAATATAAATGAAGTGATCCAAAGGGGCACTTGCACCCCAATGTGCATAGCAGAAATGCTCACAATAGCCAAACTGTGGAAAGATCCAAGATGTCCATTGACAGAAGAATGGATAAAGAAAATGTGGTATATATACATAATGGAATATTACTCAGCTGTCAGAAAGGACAAATACCATTTACATTGATGTGGATAGAACTGGAGGGTATTACAATGAATGAAATAAGTTAATCAGAGAAAGACAATTACCATATGCTTTCACTCATGTGGAATATAAGAAACAGTGCAGAAGATCATAGGGGAAGGGAGGGAAAATTAAACAAGAAGTCATCAGAGAGGGAGACAAACCATGAGAGACACTTAACTCTAGGAAACAAACTGAGGGTTGCTGGAGGGGAGGTTGGTGGGGGGATGGGGTAATTGATAGGCATTAAGGAGGTCATATGATGTGATGAGCACTGGATGTTATACTCAACTGGTAAATTATTAAACAGTACATCTGAAACAAATCATGTACTATATGTTGGCTAATTGATTTAAATTAAAAAAAAAAAAGAGACTATAATGGGGAAAAACTGCTGAGCTGCAGATACACACATGCAGACATTCAATAAATCATAGCAAATGTTATAAAAAAATATGTACACAATACTGTATTCTATTAAATGTACCATAATATATCTAATAAAAACAATATATATACCTTTATATAAAATAATTTATTGCTAAAAAATGCTAACCATTATTGGAGATTTAGTGAGTTGTAATAGTTTTGCTGGTAGAGGGTCTTACCTCAATGTTGATGGCTGCTGACTGATCAGGAGCATAGCTGCCAAAGGCTGGGGTGACTGTGAAAATTTTTTAAAATAAGAAAACAATATAGTTTGCCTCACTGACTGACTCTTCATTTCACAAACAATTTCCCTGCAGCATTCCATACTATTTGGTAGCATTTTAACCACTGTAGAACTTCTTTCAAAATTGAAGTCAATCCTCTTAAACCCTGCTGCCCCTTAAACCCCTTTGTTTATGTAATATCCTAAATCCTTTGTTGTCATGCCAATAATCTTCACAGAATCTTCACCAATAGATTCCATATTAGGAAACCTATTTCTTTGCTCATCCATAAGAAGCAACTCCTTGCATGTTCAAGTTTGATCATGAGATTGCACCAATTCAACCACATCTTCAAACTCCACTTCTAATTCTAGTTCTCTTATTTCCACCACATCTGTAATTACTTGTTCCGCTTAAGTTGGAGCCCAAGGTCTAGATGACTTGGAGCATTCAAGATGGTTGGAATCAACTTCTTCCAAATGCTTGTTAATGTTGATATTTTGACCTCTTCCCATGAATCACAGTTGTCTTAGTAACATCTAGATGGTGAATCCCTTCCAGAAGGTTTTCAATTTACATTGCCTAGATCCATCAGAGGAATCATGATCTATGGCACCCATAAGCTTATGAAATGTATTTCTTTAATAAGACATGAAAGTCAAAATCACTTCTTGATCCACGGGCTGCAGAATGAATGTGTGTTAGCAGGCATGGAAACATATTAATCTTATTGTGCATCTCCATTAGAGCTCTTGGGTGGCCAGAAGCACTGTCAATGATCATAAATATTTGAAGGAAATCTTTTTTTCCTAAGCAGTAGTTCTCAAGTGGGCTTAAAATATTCAATAAACTATATTTTTACAGGTGTATTGTCATCCAGACTTTGTTGCTCCATTGACAAAACACAGGCACAGTAGATTTATCATGATTAGTAAGGGCCCTAGGATTTGGAGAATTGCAAATGAACATTGCATTCAACTGAAAGTCACCGGCTGCTTTAGCCCCTAACAAGAGAGTCAGCCTGCCCTTTGAAGCTTTGAAGGTAGGCATTGACTTCTCTTCTCTAGCTATGAAAGTCCTAGACAGCATCTTCTTCCGGAAGATGACTGTTTCATCTGCACTATGGTCATTATTTAGTGTAGCCACTTTTACTAATGATCTGAGCTAGATCTTCCAGAGAACTTGCTGCAGCTTCTACATCAGCTCTTGTTGCTTCACTCTGTGCTTTTGTCTTATGGAGATGGCATCTTTCCTTCAACTTCATGAACTCCATAGGTTCTTCAGCTTTCTCAGCCTCCACAGAATTAAATACAGTTAGGGTCTTGCTCTGGATTAAGCTTTGGTTTAAGAGAATGTTGTGGCTGGTTTGATCTACCCAGATCACTCAGACTTTCTCCATACAGCAATAAGGCTGTTATATATAAATATATTTTTTTTTATCATTTGTGTGTAGGGCTTTTAATTTCCTTCAGGAACTTTTCCTCAACATTCACAATGGCTAACTGTCGGTGCAAGAGGTCTAGTTTTCAGCCTGTCTCAGCTTTTGACATGTCTTCCCCACTAAGCTTAGTCATTCCTAGATGTGATTTAAAGTGAGAAATATGCAATTTTTCCTTTTCCTTGAACACATAGAGGCCATTGTAGGGTTATGAGTTGGTCTAATTTCAATATTATTGTGTCTCAGGGAATAGGGAGGCTTGAGGAGAGGGAAAGAGATGGGGGGATGGCTGGTTAGCGGAACCATCAGAAGACATACAACGTGTATCTATTAAGTTCACCATCTTATTGGGCATGGTTCATGGTGCCCCAAAACAATTGCAACAGTATCAACAAATATCACTGATCATAGATCACCATAACAAAAAGAAAATAAAAAAGCTTGCAAAAATTAACGAACAATAACACAGAGACATGAAGTGAGCAAATGTTGGAAAAATGACATGGATAGACTTGCCACAAACCATCACTTTGTAAAAAAACACAGTATTTGAGAAGTGTGATAGAGCAAAGTACAACAAAATGAGGTGTGCCCATACTAATCAATGTGCATAAAAAAGTGTGGTGGCTCCGGGTAGTGTTTTTTCCCCCAGAGAGGATACACTTGACCTCTGATCACTACAGAAGAGGCACATTACAACCTATATTTCCACTAATTGTAAAATCAATTGTATCATATCCATAAAATAGAATGAATATTATAGAACTGCTATAACGCAGGGCAGGTCTGTATGTGCTCCTATGTAAAGATATCTATAATGTATTGTGTTAGTTCGTTAGGGCTGCCCATAATGAAGCACTACAGACTAGTTGACTTACACTACAGAAATTAATTTTCTCACAATTCTGCAGGCTAAGTTCAAGATCAAGGTGTTGGTAGGATTAGTTTCTTCTGAGGGCTTTTTATCTTTGGCTTAGGCACAGTCTTATTCTTCTGTCTGTGCCTGTCTGTGTCCTAATCGCTTTTTTTGATAAGGCCACTGGTCACATTAGATTAGGGCTCTCCCAGATGACTTCATTTTGCTCTAATCATCTGTTTAAAGATTCTATATCTGGATATATTTACATTCTAAAGCACTGGGGGTTGGGGCAACAACACGAGCATTTTGAGATACAATTCAGCTGATAACGTATATTTTAAAGTAAATAAGACAAGCTCTGAACAGTATGTGTATTAAAATTTCACTTGCTCTTAAAGGATTTGCATATGTGTATTTGCAAAAATGTTGTGTAAGACTTCAAAGAAAGTATCAATAATGGTTTTCTCTGAGAAAATGGACTGACAGTTCATGGCTGCAGGGGAAGGTAAGGTAGGAAGGCCGTTTTAAATCTTCCTACACTGTTGTTTCTTTTGCCATATTTCTGTACTACTTTTATGATAATAAAGAAAGATATAACATTACAGGCTTTCTCATATTACTGATGAGTAAAACAAGGCCCAAATTTGCCTGAGGTCACTCAATTAGTTCCTGATAAAGCCAGAAATGCAGGACTGCTTTATGAGTGCTGTATCAGTGATCTTTTATGCTTGCCAAATAGCCCTTCTGCTTCTTATGGTAATTGGTGTATGGATTTTAACTTTCCATTTTACTACTTACATAAGTTTCTACTACAGTTATTTGTATCACCCGATAATCTCTTAGTGTAAATATGTTAGTCCAAGCACTTAGTGAAGCTATTATGCTTAGTTCCATTGTTCCTCAGCCTGATTATTTCCATGTTTCATATCTCATTTCTATTCAATAACACGATTATTTCATGTTTATCTCAAGATAAAGAGCCTTGCATGCAAAAGGTCATCCTGTTCTGGGTTTTCAGCATCTGTCCCTAAATATTACCATCTCTCTTTGCTGTGGGTACTCTGGCAACTCCAGGTCTCCCTGCTCCTTGGCTGTCTCAGTAAAGCCCCTTGTTCATCCAGCTTCCAACTTAACAACAGGCCCAAGTTCTCCACACATTTTCTTTACTACCCAGCACTCCTGTAACACTTGCCCCAAATTGCCTTCCACGATGAGGCCTCCTCCAGCATCCTATAATGGACCAGCCTCTGCTCTGCCTCACCCCGTGATTCCCACAGATAGACAGAAGGCTTCTGGATGCTTCACGGGCTGTTTTCTCACTGAAACAGAGTTGAGAAAATGCAATTGCGAATACTCCTCTCATGTGAGAGACTATATAATTCACTGTGAACAGTCAAATGTCACTTCATAAGAGGGATCTGTACTTTAAACACAGCAGTTCTCTAGCTGGAGCCAGAAAGAGCCCTGTGTGGCAGAAACAGCACCAGGATTTTAAAGAACTCCACTTTTCGGTGGCTCGGACAATTTGCTCTGAAACCGCACACGGTTTTGAATTTTTCCCTTTTATGTGACTCTCTCATCTGGTCCCGTGAAAATGGAAGACTCAATTAAGAAACCACTGTGTGGCAGTCAAGACTAGATCCTTTATCCCACTCAGTGTGGAGGGGAAAAAAGATTCCCCGAACATAATGTGCCATCGTGGTTTCACTTGACCTTTCTTTACTGATGAGGCTCATTCAAAGTTTATTTCTTTTCTTTCTTTCTTTCTTTCTTTCTTTCTTTCTTTCTTTCTTTCTTTCTTTCTTTCTTTCCTTTTTCCTTCTTTCTTTCTTTCTCTATGGGAGGAAACATGAAAAGCATTGCATGGCTTAGTTGTTTCCTTTTAAGCACAGTGGTTGTAGAGAGAAGAGAGCCTTGTGCCATGGATGTTGAGAAAACAGTTTATCCTGTCTGTTAACCTCTAGGGTACCTGAAGCTTTCCCAACTCCTTCACTATGGTGCCCCATCCCCTCATCCAAACTCATTATTCTTATCTGCTTTTATCAGCAGAGTCAAAAATTGAGAAATCAGATTGACTTTATGTCCTGTTAGATAAGTTCATAAAAGGTTCTCTAAAGTGGGGTACGGAAATGCTAGGTATGTATAATTATCCTGTGGGAGGCTGGGATAAAATATTAAAACTTCTATTTATATGTATTTTCACCTAAATATAGGAACAAAGTTAATCTTCAAAATATTTAATTTATGAGATGGTATCTGCCCTCCTCTCATATTTCATGTAGGAAGACTAGGTGTCAGGGGGTTGAGTAAGAGAAGGCAGTGAAATTGAGGGCTGTAATCACACTAGGCCATTTGTTCTGAGCTGTTGTAATTAGCACAATTTATGCACTGTAAGTTGATATATTGATTGCATTTCCCAGATTTCACTAAACCAGTCATCACAAGTGGTTTAGTGAAATTCCTGCACATTATAGGCAGAGAAAACATGAGACAGAAAATGAGTTGGCACTTTTAACTTAGAATGAGCTTTTTATCACCTATATTAAAAATTAAAGACAAAGATGATTTAGTCATATCAACTTCATTTGATCACATTTCTGCCAGTTTATAAAAATCACTGACAACATATTCATAAGAATACTATGGTTTTTGCCCTATTAATTAAGTTGTTAAACAAAATTATTAAAAATTTTTTCATTGTACTTCATCCTTTAAATGTTATATATTCAGATTCGATAATGTACATCCTAATAATATAGTAGTAAGTGTATACAACTTAAAACAAAATAGTCATACAACACAGCCCAGATTAGGGCTCTCTGGTTCAAATATCTTATTGGTAGGGCACATTATCAAAAAAATTTAGAGATCACTGTGGATATTTTTGCTTCCCCCTGACCAGAGGAAGGAAAACATTGGGCTTTGAGTTAGGAAAAGGTCTTGTTAGTCACCCTTAGGACAAACCACACACCTTCCCCGTGCACATAGACTGATGCTATATGTACTGTGGGTAATGTCCATTTGGATAAGCCTAACAGAATACTAGACAGTAGAGAGAAGTAAAGACCTTCCCAGAGTTGTTTTTAGGTCATACTGGGGCTTTCAAATTCCTAAAAGATGAGCAGATTTCATGTGAGTCCAAAATAGGCTGTATCAGATTATAGATTTTCTAGATAAAGTCAAATAATAATATCACACCTGCTACCCCCATCACCTTTCCCATCCTGGCCCCAGCAAAATATCAGGAGAAAACTACATGCATTGCCCCCATTTGTAGGTGCATCAGACCAAAGCTCTGTTCAAGGAGGGAGATTCTACTCACAGCCTCCTTCCTTCAGAGATAAGGAAACTCTTTCCAGAAGGAGGTGTTGCTTTGCATTTCAGTGAACTATGCATCTCACAACTCATGGACAACTTTGTGATGATGCAGACTTCTCATAGATATTGAAGAGGGTCAGGTCCCATGGAAATGCTAGCAAACTTCAGTATTGGTAGATAAATCTCCTTAGCAAATACTTCCTATGATACTCCAAGACAGGACAGCAGAAGAGGAGGCCTCATTCCTTCCAAAGTCCCGCCTGCAGCTTTGGGTCAGTGCACTGAGTGTCCTTTCACAAGGTTTCCATAATGTCAGGCTTCTATAACTCTGCACTTGACCATCTTTACTTTTGCTTCATGTCTTTATTATAAGATACTCAAAAACTCTAATTCTGACAGCTACTTGTATGTTCATGAATAAAAATCTACTACACTGCAAGATTTTGGTTTTATAGCCTCTGCCTGGATTGTACTTATTTAGGTGGAATGCAATCAAGCATGACTGTAAAAGAAAAAAAAAAAAACCACAATGTGACTTTATTTAATGTATTAAAGCTACCCTATTAACATTCTGCTGGGAAAAAGAAAGTGCATATATGTGCACTGGGAAGATGGGGTTTTTCTGAAACTGAACATGCTTTCATAAGAACAATTTAAATTTCTTCTTAACCTCACAATTGGCATGAATATTTTTCTGGATCAAGGAGCAAGACATAGTATTAGTGCATGTACATTTTGTCTGGAATATGGGATCAAGGAAGCCATAAACAATCTACTTGCAAAATTAGACACTAAAGCTAACCTTTGGGGGAATTTTATGTTCTTGAGCTACTATTTTCTACAAGCAGGTTGAGCAAAATTCACTCAGATTTATTGTTATTAAAATTCTTCCTCATCACTATGAACATCATTATCACCCCCAGGTGGACATAGCACTTTTCTTTCCAGATGCTTAAGTTGCTTTACTTATATTATTGGAGTCATTTTGAAATATGTTTAAAATATCAGCCAACACACTTTTTCCCAGAACACCTCCCTATGGAGGAAAAGGAAAAATAAAACGATTTAAATTGACATTTTCTCCACAGTCTCCGGCCAGAGAGCCAATGGCCATTCCAAGGCCACATCACTTCATTTATGCGTATGTATTCTAGTGAGATAAGAATATCCGTTATTCATCTAACAATAAATGAGACAGAGGTGCAGAATGTAAAAACAACAACAACAACAACAAAACACAAAAAAAACAAATTTGTCCAAGGACACATTTTGAATTAGCAACATTGCAAATAAGTCAGCCAACACCTTCTGATCTTTGCACCAACCTTCTTCTTGCTCAGATAGGCTAATTCAATAATACAGATTTTACTGAGATCAACACTGTTCAAGTCGCATGCTTTGAGCTCCTGCAAATATGAGGACTATACACCTCAGGGATGGTAAACGGGGCAAACGTACACATGGATAATTGGAAGGTCATTGAAGTTTTATGGAAAGAAAACAGAGTTTAGAAGGAGGTTGAAGTGGACTTGAAGCTAATATTTCACTCTGGTTCTTAGTGGCTCTATGACTTTAGTTAAGGTTTTTATTTTTTTTTAAGATTTATTTATCTATTTTAGAGAGGGCTAGAGGGAGAACACAAGTGGGAGTGGGAGGGGCAGTGGGAGAGAGAGAGAGAATGTCAGGCAAACTCTACATTGAGCATGGAGTCCAACATGGGACTCATCCTCACAACATTGAGATCATGACCTGAGCCAAAACCAAGAGTCAGATGTCTCACCACTTAGGCTCCCCTTTGGGTAAGTTTCCTAATTTCTTTGAGATTGAGTTTCCTCATCATAATAAGTAATATTACCAACCCCATAGAGTAGTTTCAAGTATTAAATGAGATAACATATGGTGAGAACATCATGATTTATAGCTATTATTTTGTTACCATTATTTTACTATTATTGTTATTATTAAAATGACATTGAGCCCTTATATTCTGGAATGCAAAGACTCTTGTGGATTTATAAAAAATCAAAAGTGGATGTATTCAAGATGTATAATGTGACATTTTGATATACATATACATAGTGAAATGATAACTATAGTCGAGCTAATTAACATACACATGTCATCATATAGTTATTCTTTTTTTTTTTTTTTTTGGTGAGAGCACCTGAGATCTACTCTTTTAGCAAATTTCCAGTACAAAAAACAGTATTGTTAACTACAATTACCATGATGTACATTAGATCTCTTTGAACTTATTCATCCTACACAACTGAAGTTTTGTACCCTTTTGACAAGTATCTCCCCATTTTCCCCATGTCCCCACCTCTCGTAACCACACTCCTACTTTTGCTTTTATGTATGTAAGTGTTTCAGATTAAATATGTAAAAGAGATCATGCAACTTTTTCTTTCTGTCCTTTTTTTGGGAAACGAGATTTTTAAGGGCTGACACATCTCTGTGATCTGTCCTTCCTATCCCCATGGGAAGGGACTGGAGGAGCCTAAGGAAGTTGTCTTAGGCTGCTGACCTCTAGGCCCTTCTCCCACCTTCTTATAGATACCATATTTGTGAATTAAGTTGGAGAATGAAAAAGAAATAATAATAAACAACAGGTGGCTTATTTAACTTAGCATAATGTCCTCTAGGTTCATGCATGTTGTTGTGAGAGTCAGGATCTCCTTTTAAACAATATTCTATTGTATATATGTACCACAATTTCTATTATTATTATTATTATTATTATTATTATTACATTCCAATATAGTTAACATACAGTGTTATATTATTTTTAGGTATTCAATACTTCCAAACATTTCTAGTGCTCATTGTGGCAAGTGTACTCATAATTCCCATCACCTATTTCATCCATCCCTGCACCCACCTTCCCTCTGGTAACCACTGGTTTCTTCTCTATAGTAAGGATCTGTTTCTCAGTTTGTCTCTTTTTTTTTTGTTTGTTTGTTTTGTTTCTTAAATTCCACATATGAATGAAGTCATTTGTTATTTGTCTTTCTTTGACCAATAAGTAGCTTATTCTGACCCACAGGTGACTGCTAAGTAGTCAGGTTAAGGATAAGAACAAGAAAAAATTGTGCAGAGATCCAGAGGCTACACACTATAGGGGAATTAGACTTCAAAATGTGTGCAGCTTGGCAAATGCTTTCAAAAAAGAAGTCTTGAAGAATACTATAAGCCATCTAGATCTAATAGATAGCTACAGAATACTCAACCCAACAATAGCAGAAAACATTCTTTCATGCACACATAGAACTTTTTCTAGGGTAGACCATATATGCATAACTATAAACAATCTCAAAAAACTTGAAGGAAAATCACACAAAGAATATTAACCAATGTCTTATTCCATTTGGGCTGCCATAACAAAATGCCACAGACTGGATGATTTATAAACAACAGGAATTTTTTTTCTCACAGTTCTGGAGGCTGAGAAGTCTAAGATCAAAGCACCAGCATGGTCATGTTTTGTGAGGGCCCTTTTCCTGGTTCACTCTGTTCTCACATGGTGAAGGAGGATAGGGATCTCTTTGGACTCTTTTATAAGTCACTAATCTCATTCATGAGGGCTCCATTCTCATTATTTAAGCACCTCCCAAAGCCCCATATACTGATACCATTACACTGGGCATTAGGATTTCAACATTAATTTTAGGGGGACAATCATTCAGACCATAGCAACCAAACACAACAGAATTAAATTAGAAATTAGTAACAGCACACACTGCTAAATAACCAGTGGATCAAAGAAGAAATTGCAAATGAATTAGAAAATCCTTTGAGAAAAATACAAATGAAAACATAGCATTCAAAAACCTATGGAAAGTAGATAAAGTAGTGTTCAGAGGAAAATTTATAATTATAAACACCTACATTAAAAAGAAAAAAAACCTCTAATCAATAACCTAATCTTCTATCTTAATAAATTAAAGGAGAGAAAATTAAATTAAAACAATAAGATCAAAAGAAATTTCAAAAATTAGAATGAAATAAATGAAATAGTGATTAAAGAAAACCATAGAGAAAATCAACAAAACCAAAAGTTGATTCTTTAGTAAGATCAACAAAATTGGTAATTTCTTAGCAAAACTGACCCCTATCCTCAAAAGAGAGAAAAAGAGAGATAGAACTCAAATTACCAAAATGGAGAATGAGAAAATCATTAATGATCTTACAGAAATAAAGATGGAATATTATGAATAATTTTATGTCAACATATTTAATAACCTAATAAAACAAACAATGCCTGGGAAGACAGGAAGTACAAAAACTGACTGAAGAAGAATTAAAAATTTGAATAGACCTATAACAAGTAAAAGGATTGAAGGATTAATTTTAATAAATCTGCATAAGAAACACTTAGGTCCAAATGACTTCAGTAATTAATTCTACATAATGTCCAAAGAAGAATGAATACCAATGTTTCACAAACCTTTCCAAAAATAAAAGAGTGAGGAATACTTCCCAACTAATTCCAAGGGGCCAGGAATAACCTAAAACCAAAAGATATCACAAGAAAAACAAAACAAAACATAGACCAATATCCCTTGTAAAGAAAGAGCAAAAATCCTCAACAAAATAGCAGCAAATTGAATCTAGCAATATATGAAAAAGATTATATACCATGAACAGATAGGATTTATCCCAGAAATAAGAGGTTAGTTTAACATCTGAAAATCAAGCAACATAATACACCAAATTAAAAAAATAAAGAACACTAACAATGAAAATACAGAAAGGGAAATTAGAGAATTGTTTCCATTTACTATAGCACCAAGAACCATAAGACACCTGGGAATAAACCTAACCAAAGAGGTAAAGGATCTGTACTCGAAGAACTACAGAACACTCATGAATGAAATTGAAGAAGACACAGAAAGATGGAAGAGCATTCCATGCTCTTGGATCAGTAGAATAAACATTGTTAAAATGTCTATACTGCCTAGAGCAATCTATACTTTTAATGCCATTCCGATCAAAATTCCACCAGTATTGTTCAAAGAGCTGAAGCAAATAATCCTAAAATTTGTATAGAATCAGAAGAGACCCCGAATTGCTAAGGAAATGTTGAAAAAGAAAAACAAAACTGGGGGCATCACGTTACCTGATTTCAAGCTTTACTACAAAGCTGTGATCACCAAGACAGCATGGTACTGGCATAAAAACAGACACATAGACCAGTGGAACAGAGTAGAGAGCCCAGATATGGACCGTCAACTCTATGGTCAAATAATCTTCGACAAAACAGGAAAAAATATACAGTGGAAAAAAGACAGTCTCTTCAATAAATTGTGCTGGGAAAACTGGACAGCGATACGTAGAAGAATGAAACTCGGCCATTCTCTTACACCGTACACAAAGATAAACTCGAAATGGATAAAAGACCTCAATGTGAGACAGGAATCCATCAGAATCCTAGAGGAGAACATAGGCAGTAACCTTTTCGATATCAGCCACAGCAACTTCTTTCAAGACATGTCTCCAAAGGCAAAGGAAACTAAAGTGAAAATGAACTTTTGGGACTTCATCAAGATCAAAAGCTTCTGCACAGCAAAGGAAACCATCAACAAAACAAAGAGACAACCCACGGAATGGGAGAAGATATTTGCAAATGACAGTACAGACAAGGGGTTGATATCCAGGATCTATAAAGAACTTCTCAAACTCAACACACACAAAACAGATAATCATGTCAAAAAATGGGCAGAAGACATGAACAGACACTTCTCCAATGAAGATATACAAATGGCTATCAGACACATGAAAAAATGTTCATCATCACTAGCCATCAGGGAGATTCAAATGAAAACCACATTGAGATACCACCTTACACCAGTTAGAATGGCCAAAATTAGCAAGATAGGAAACAACGTGTGTTGGAGAGGATGTGGAGAAAGGGGAACCCTCTTATACTGTTGGTGGGAATGCAAGTTGGTGCAGCCAATTTGGAGAACAGTGTGGAGATTCCTTAAGAAATTAAAAATAGAGCTTCCCTATGACCCTGCAATTGTACTACTGGGTGTTTACCCCAAAGATACAGATGGAGTGAAAAGAAGGGCCATCTGTACACCAATGTTTATAGCAGCAATGGCCACAATTGCCAAACTGTGGGAAGAACCAAGATGCCCTTCAATGGATGAATGGATAAGGAAGATGTGGTCCATATACACTATGGAGTATTATGCCTCCATCAGAAAGGATGAACACCCAACTTTTGTAGCAACATGGATGGGACTGGAAGAGATTATGCTGAATGAATAAGTCAAGCAGAGAGAGTCAATTATCATATGGTTTCACTTACTTGTGGAGCATAATAAATAACATGGAGGACATAGGGAGATGGAGAGGAGAAGGGAGTTAAGGGAAATTGGAAGGGGAGATGAACCATGAGAGACTATAGACTCTGAAAAACAATCTGAGGGTTTTGAAGGGGCAGGGGGTGGGAGGTTAGGAGAGCCAGGTGGTGGGTATTATGGAGGGCACATATGGCATGGAGCACTGGGTGTGGTGCATAAACAATGAATTCTGTTACATGAAAAGAAATTAATAAAAAAATAATCTTTTAAAAAAGGTAAAAAAAAAAAAAGAAAAAAGAAAAAAAGTCATGTAATCAATAGAGACAGAAAAAAAATTGACAAATCCAACATTCTTAAATGATAAAAAACACTCAACAAAGTACATACAGAAGGAAGTTCCTCTAGATGATAAAGGGCATCTACCAAAAGCTAAAATAAAAACATAAAAAACATAAAACATAAAAACATAATAAAAAAAAACAACCCCAGCTAACTTCATATTTAAAGACTGACTGACTGCTTTCCCTCAATCCATATAGCTTCTTTGTAGGTACATTTGTTCAAATCCTCTTTCGACTTTTAAGTAAGTTATTTTTTCTTTTATCATTGTGTTGTAAGTGCTCTTTATATGCTCTGGATACTGGTCCCCTTTCAGATACATCATTTTCAAATATTTTCTCCCATATTATCAGTTGTTGTTTCACTTCCTTATTGATTAATTTCAGGTCTGGGGCAGAGAAGGGACAAGGAAAAACATACTGGGCCAGAAAGCAACAAAGTTCTCAAAGACTAAAGGGAACATGTTCAAACAGCATAGGAGCCAGCTTGGATAAACTCTCATAGGTCAGTTCTGGGACTGTAACTAATTGTAAAACATTAAATAAAATAGATAAATGAATTGGTGATATTTTTAAAAAGGGAGAGGAGAGAAAATAAGTATGCCAAACAATCTTATATACCACCAGCAGATATAATTATCATAGCACAAACTTATTTTTAAATTTGGCAATAAAAGAGAAAGAATTAAGCATAGAGCCTGTCTATTTAGGAAATATCCAGTTGGTAGAGGAAAGCTGTTTTAGATAGAAGAATGCTAGACCACAAATGTAGAAGGAATAAGAATAGGAAAAAAAAAAAAAGTCACTAATTTGCATCCTGCAATGAAATAATTGATTCAAGCAAGAATGCTAAAACTTTGGATTCAAAGATTGTTGGAAAACACTTCGCATGTTACCAATATATGAGAGTATTACCCCATAGATTATTTGGTAAGTGAAAATGAATAAAAATTGACCTCACAATAAAGAGACCTGACTTTCATCACCTTAACTGAGCATTATAAATTGTTGGGCAACTCGATACCCTGTGCCCTCTAATGTAGTATAATATGAAGTACACAGCATCACTTGTGAAGGTTCCTTGCAAAAAAAAAAAAAAAAGTTTAATTTGAATTTAAGCTTTTAGCACTAATTTCCAATGTATAGGGTATTAAGGGATTGAATAAAGAGATTAAATACCACCATCAGTAAACAATTAGACCGAAAAGGAACATGGTGCCTTTTATAAGTCAACTGACCTATTCTCTTAAAAATTCAATGTTAGGAGGGAAAAAATTGGAGGACTATTAACAGAAAAAAAAAAAAAAGTGAGCAAAGAGATACAGCAACAAAAGTGCAATACAGAAACCTTGGCTGGATCTTTTTCAAACAAAGAAACAAAAACAGCTAGAGAAGATATGTTTGGGAAAATTAGGAAAAATAGAATAAGGACTATATATTAGCTGACATAAGGGAATTATTAACTGTCTTTGGTGTGATAATGGAATAATGATTATGTGTGAAAACACACTTATTTTTAGGAGTTGCACGCTGAAATATTTAGAAGGGTCATATCGGCAAATGACTTCAAAAGCTCCTGCAAACACGCACAGGCAAAGTACTGTACTGTAGTGTAAAATATTAATATTAATATTTGTTGAGTCTACTTGGCAGGTATGTGGTGTTTATTGGACTATCCTTTCCACTTTTTTTCACATTTACATTCTTTTATAACAGAAAGTCAGAAAAATAGCATCTTTTTCCTAGCTTTGATTTTTACAATATTTTATTAAGTTTTACCAACAGGTTTAAAGCTTAACCCTACTGAGAAGCATGAAACTAAAATACATGTGTAACACTGCCCCTTAATGTTTTTGTAAACTTTCTGTTTCACTTTAGATAAGCAACTGAGAAACTAATATTTATGTGTTTGAGGAAATAACATTCATCTACGTTGTTGTGTCTGTGGGAAACTGCTGAATAGTAGATAACTCAAGGAGGTAGATGTTCGTGTGATTTTGTTTCCTACTTTCTGCATTTTCTGATTATTTAATGAGAGTGATGGTTGACCTTTATTAAATATTTGATCAGTGTTCAGCAACATGCTAAATTATTTACATACAATTTCATCCTTATTCCTTACAAAAACATTTAAACTGTTGGAGACGTAGGGTTGGAAGGAAAGGAGATGAATTTGGTGAAATTCAAAACGGTTTTGAGTAACCCCTGTAAGAAATGGGAGGGGACCTATTCAAAGATACGTAGTAAGATTTTCAAGTATGGCTGAGAGCCTAGCTGAGTGGGAGAGCTAGGTTAGATCCTAAAATACAGGGACTCAGATCTGTGCAAGAATGTTATTTCTTTCTTCCTGAATCACAGCCCATATGGGTAGGAACAGAGAAGGCTAGGTTGGTCCCAGAGTGGGGTTGGCAGGGCAAATGCAATAAAAGGATACAGAAACATGAATTTGATCATACTGACATCAAGAGTGATTGAAGTAATGTACCACATGATTCAGAGAAGAAATGAATCTTTGGTAGTGAGGTGGTAGGTCAGGGGCTGAGGGTGATGAGCACACAGGAAACATGCACAATAAAGCAAGGATTCCTCTAACAGCAAGGACATTATTGAAGTCAGAATCTACTTATCAAAACATTCTCAAGCTCCCAGACTGCCCACTGAAGACAAGCAGGGTTTTGAAGAGGCATACTATACACCCCTATCCATTCGGAAGAGGGGCCTTGGTTTAGGGAAGTTTTGAAAATCTAGAGGGTTAAAGCCTTCAGAAGATGTTTGAGATAGAGGTTAGGGAGAGAATGATTTGATGAGTTCTTCCCTTAGAAGTACAGCAATGCATGTGGCTTCCAGATGCCACCAAAGCTGGAAAATCAGGAACAATAGATCATGAACAAAGGACCTAAGACATTTGTGAGATTAAAAAAAAATCTCACTATAGATAGTATGTTTATTACAGTCTTCTTTACTCTCTCTGCTTTTAAAGAAGAGATAAAATTTTCAATAAAAAGGTGGATATATGATATATTAAGGAGACAGACACAAGGAAACATTTTCCAAATCTAGATTCTAGGGGAGGAATCTAGAGAAACAAGATTAGGCTAAGTGTCTTTTAAGGGAAAGGAAGATAAGTTCTGTCCCCATGCCTTATGAAAAATGTGGGAAGCAAAGCCTCAGAAGGTGAGCTATGACATTCAGAGATTAACAGGCAACACACCTTCATTGTATTCCCTACATGTGTTATCCAAGTATGGTACCAGTATAGCTGTAACTGTTTATGATTTCTGTGAAAATGCAATTTCTCCTGTTGCCTGGCTCTCTTTCCCTAACTGAAGTTCATCTGAGGTATATTCGATATATGACAGTATTCATTAAAATGGCATGCCTAGCTTTGGCTCACACACGCTCCAAAAAATGTTTAGGAGACACAAAGCATAATAGCTTCTCAAAAGGAACCTAATGATTTAGAATCACTTAGGAACCAAATAATGAAGAGATGATGTGCACATCTCCTTAAGGTTACCTACAGACTGGTACATAATGGAGGCGACCATCACTGTAGTTGATGAGAGTTTAATAAAGTCCGCAAGTATGTTTTGAATGGCGTGCCAGACTGACCAGTAGATCTTAGGAACATCCCATTGGTTAAGGAAATGGTAACACGGTGAAGATGGGGATGGTTTATATGCTTGTGGGCAGGGGGGGCGGTCAAGAGAAAGGGAGAATATAAGTTGAACAGCCATGGCTGGGTATAGTTATGATTCAATTAAAGTTTTAGAATATTTACAAAATGCCTAAGTACAAGACATTTTGCTGGGTGTTAAAACAGAATGAGAATTATTCCAAGTAGAAGATATTTAAGAGCATGGTTATAAATATGGTCAGAAAAGCAAAGCTAGATGTGACCATGGCAATTTTTAATCAGTGCATAGGAATATTAAAAATTCCTGATGCCTTGCAAGAAAGAGAGAAAGGTGTAGAAAACTTAATTGTGAAGTTGTGCCATATTCACAATTCTCTTGGTATTTCTCTTTAGCTAACATTAAACTCTTTTGCCTTTGTCTCCTTTACTTTGTGATACACCAAAAGACTGGGTCAACTTTGTTATCTGAGCACAGGGATCTGTCCACTTTCCCTTCATAGGGCTGCTTGAATGAGACTGTGAAGTAGGAGCTGCTACAAAGGCTTCACGAACAAGTTCTACATCTGTGGGATTTTATGTAGTTGATTATGACATAAATAATCGAAAAACAATTTTTCACACACTAAAGAGCCTTTTCTAGATTCTGTTCAGGCTGGTTATTCTTCCCTTATGGCCAAAAAACAGGGGTCACCAAAGTACTCCCACCACTCTAGAGGAACAAGGCAAAGACAGAGTAGTAAAGTCAGAAAGAGAGACAGACCGACGGATAGAAGAGAGAGGAGAGAAGCCACGTGTAGGGAATGGCTAAGTAAGCATTGTTTAGAGAAACTATGAAAGAAAGTAAACTTACAAACTGTTAATGGTTTTCTTTTTAAAATTCGAACAATACAATTTAGAGGGTCTGAGGAAGTTTTTGTGACTTGTATGGACAGGGAAGAACATAAAGTCTGAGTGGGATGGAAACATGGGCAATCGGAGCCTCAGTTCATGATCCCAAACTAGTGCAAAACCACACTCCAGACCACTAAGCGAAAACCAACCAGGAAGGACACTTCCCTTCATCGTATCTGCCTAACCAGCCCCCAAGGAGAAGAAATTGGAAAGTAACATAAAATCATACCTTAAGACTTTTTATACTTGATTTTATAAATATCTGTGGGAATTTTAAGAATATATTATCTATTTATTTCAGAGAGAGAACACCAGCAGGAGGGAGGGACGGGGGGAGAGTGAGAAGCAGAGTGAGTCCCCATTGAGTGGGGATCCCGACTCAGGGCTCAATCCCAGGAACCCAGGATCATGACCTGAGCCAAAGGCAGTTGCTTAACTGACTGTACCACCCAAGAGCCCCTCTAACTATCTGTGTTTATGTCAACTGCTTCATACAATGTATGTTCACACTGTAGCATAGCCTTAGGGATGGTTAATTAAATTTCGAACTACTCTTAGGTGTCCCAGTAAAGGGCTTTCCCCAGTTTATTTTTAAATAGATTTCCCGACCAACAGCTTTAGTTAAAAGGTTGCCACTTGTATTTGAACAAATACGAAACATTCCTTATAGAATGTGCTTGGGCAAATCTGATAGCTGTCTGGGTTCATTTGTTTATTCAACAAGTATTTATTCAGCCAAGTCATTGAGATCTATGTGCCGTGCTGTGCTAGGAGTTGGGGCACACAATCTAACACTGATCTTTCTTGCATTTTTTATCTACTGTTTGGGTCAAATTACCCTCAACCTTATCCATTAAAACAAACATTTATGGGGCACCTGGGTGGTGCCGTCGGTTGAGCGTCTGACTCTTGGTTTCCTCTCAGGTCCTGATCTCAGGGTCCTGAGACTGAGCCCCAGGTTGGACTTCATGCTCAGTGGGGGATCTGCTTAAGACTTTCTCTCTATCTCCCTCTGCCCAGCCAAGCCCCTGGGCTTTCTTTCCCTCTCTCTCTAAAATAACTAAGTGAATCTTTAAAAAAAATTAACAAAATAACAATTAACAAAATTAACAAATAAACAGATATTTATTATCTCACAGTTTCTGAGTAAGGAATCCAGGAGCAGCTTATCTGAGCCATTCTGATTCAAGGTCTCTCATGAAGCGACATCAAGCTGCTGGCCAGGGCTGCCGTCACCTGGAGGGTTGGAGGGTCAGCTTCCAGCACACCCATGTGGCTGATGGCAGGTGGCTTCAATCCCTTGCCACAGTGGTGGGCTTCTCCATGGGGCTGCTCAGTACAGGAGGGAAGGAAAGGGCAAGTCCAAGTGATAAGCTACTCTTTCATAACTTGGTGTCAGAAACAGCATGACGTGCCATCAATTCTGTGTTCTCTTGGCCAGAGAGACAAGCCCTGGTACAATGTGGAAGGGAACTACACAGGGTGGAAATACCAGGAGGCAAGGCTTATTGGGCACCATCTTACAGGCTCTTTCAAACTTTACCTTATGGCACTTTCACTGTACTTATGGATATAGACCATGAAAAATAAATTACAATAAACAGTGACAAAAGGGACAGTGATGAATTAAGAGGAGGTGGAAGGATGAGAAGGAACTACTTATACCATATATACAAACCCCCATCTTTGTATTTCACATTATCTTCATGAGAATAATGTGAAGTAGAAATGGAATTTAAGGGCATAAGTCTGTTTTGTTTTGTTTTGTTTTTTTTTTTAAGAATGGAATATAGCTCCTGAGTAAAACCCACATACTTAATAGCACATGACTGTACAGCCTAGCTAAGTTCACCTTGGTCACAACGCCCAAAAGAAAGAGCGAGTTTCTAAAATCAAGTGAAACAAGTACAAGGCAGTTGGACTGGAGATTTCCTTGCTTTTGGTAATTATGTTTTTGTGTCCCTAAGATCCTAGGCTGGGGGCTTGAAATGAGCTCTCAGAGGGCAAAACCCAGAGAAGAAAATCACAATGCCTTCTCATGATTCTAACACACTAGAAGAAATGGCACGAATAAATGAAACTCTGGGATTCTCTGCACACCCTCTCCATCCCAACCAGGGACCAGTCTATAATGCATTCTTCCACAAATGCTGCTGCTTTTTGCTTAAAAAAAAAAAATGTTTTAATTTAATCACAACTCTTGCTGGCTCTGCTTCAGGCCTTAAAATAAACAAAAACATTCTCCCTCCACTGGATTAAACCTGATGCTAGTATTTGCCAGATTTGCAGACTCCTCTCCTGAAAGAAGCAAACGCTATCTGGAGCGCTCAGAGAAACATCAGTCAGCCTGTCAGTGGCATATTGTTTCCCATTTGTAGGAAATGGAAATTGAAAAGGCCAGTCATGTTTAGAAATACTAATGTGGCCCACATTGCCATCTTCAGGTTTACTAGTTAGAAGACGCTCTGTGCCCACCTCCTGCGGATCTCTCATGACAGATTTGAAGGACCAGCACCAATCATTTGAATAGTGCTTGTCCTGCCCACGGGCAGGAGCACTCTTTATTGTGATGAATAAATAATTCTAGAATTAACTGTACAATGTCAATACCATGACCAACAGAATGTGAAAACCTTTGCCGCTGTAGCCAGATCAACAGCCTGTTGGAGGAAGGGAAAGTCTACACCCCCAGCCCTACCATCACTGACCTCTCCCTGCCAGCTTGGAGAAGCTTCATTCTCCTACCGTTCCTTCTCCTCCTCCTCCTTCTTCTTCTTCTTTTAAGATTTTATTTATTCATGTGAGAGAGAGAGAGTGAGAGAGAGAGAGAGAACGAGAGCCAGGGGGCGAGGAGCAGCAGAAAGCAAGAGAGAAGCAGACTTCCACCCAGCAGAGAGCCCAACATGGGGCTCAATCCCAGGATACTGGGATCATGACCTGAGCTGAAGGCAGATGCTCAACCAGCTGAGCCACACAGGTGCCCCTCCTTTTGCTGTTCTAGCAATACCTTTTGCTCTTGTGTACTTAATTACTTCCCCTTATACATATGCACATACATGAGAACTGAACAGAAAAACAGGAATCAACAATGTGCACATTAACCATGCACCCATGTCCTTGTCTTAACAGGTGTGGCTCCAGTTGACCTGCCCAGAGTTCAAGTCTGTCGCACTCACCAGCTCTCTCTGCAACATGTAAATATAGCGTCAGAAGGAGATGTTGCTCTTAATTACAGATGACCACTAACATCTAGGTCCCTGACAGTGTTGAGACAGCACCGGAGAATGACATTGGAAGTGCCCACACTAGGCTTAGCTTACTGAAGCATTTAATTAATTAAGGCTTAGTCTCTAAGACTGCCACTTAATTAGAGATCATCCTAATTCTCCAGCTATCCCAGGGAACTTTGTATTAAGAACTGCCATACATTCACACAGTTTAGGTATAGATTTAACCATCAAAACAAAGTACCCAGTTATTCAATATTTAAACGTGGTGTTTTTAGTGTTTTCTATTAGAAAGGTTTTCTTTCCTCTCAGGGACATAGCCAATGTATTTGAAGTTTCTTTCTGTGGAAAGTTGTATACTCTTTCACTCCACAAAGTCAAAGCCAGTTTGTTCCTGTGTCACCAAACTCACTGAAGCAGTCGAGTTATTATATTGGTGAAATTAATTATTGAAATGAAGACATGCTTTGTTCTGCCTCAAAAGGAAGATAAAAGCCTGAACAATTAAAGATGGTTTTCTGTCTTAGCTAATGTGCAATATGGATTCTAACATAATTAGTTGAGTTTGGAAAATTATTTTTATATAATCAATGCCTTTATCTAATACATTTATACATTCATTTATTCATTCAAAACCAGTAATTGAATATCTTCTGGGTGCTAACTCTTATGAAGGAAAATGGAAATACAAAAATAAATAAAACATAGGTCCTGTCATTTGGAAGCTTTTTCCTCAATAGATCTATGAATTCCCCTGGCTCTAGGAAGTCGGCAGGGTGTTAAAATGCACAGTCTGTGGCACTCTTTCCCAAAACCTGATGTTTATCTGAAATACATATTGTACCAATACATTCTCTATTTTGCCCAGGCCACAGTCCAAATTTCCTTTATAACATTTAGTTTTACCTAAGTGAAATTTCCTTCTGTATTTAGGGTGCTATAATAAACATAAATCAATTTATTGAATCCAGAGTCATCTTAAATACTTGTGTTTAGTTTTTTGTTTGTTTGTTTGGGTAGTTCTATTTTATTTTTGTCAACATTGGCATAAACAAGTTCTCTTTAAAAGTGAATTATAATAACATTCCCTTGTAATTTTATTTGAGGAGAGAGAGGAAACCAATGCTCCATAGTATGGGGCTATATACCTAATAAATCTCAGTTGATTAGACAATTTCTTCCATTTTCTGTAAAATTGGCTCTTGGCTTGGCACTTCCCCTAATGACAGTAGTTTCCAGGAGTACCCTCATGTACTGAGAAGCAAAACACTAGTGATTTTCACGGGAAGTTAAATAATGTCTCACTTTGTTTCAAGATGGCTTTTTTTTTTCTTTTCCTCTTTCTTTCTTTCTTTCTTTCTTTCTTTCTTTCTTTCTTTCTTTCTTTCTTTCTTTCTTTTTAGGGAAAGAGAACACTCGGGGAGGAAGGGGAAGGAGCAGAGGAAGAGGGAAAACCAGACTCCAGGGTTCAGGGTTCTCCATACAGAGCCCGCCACAGGGGTCAATCCTGGGACCCTGAGATCATGACCTGAGCCAAAACCAAGAGTTGGATGCTTAACTGACTGAGCCACCCAGGTGCCTCTCAAGATGGCATTTTAGCAAGGAGTCATTGCTCAGAAATGAACAGGATAGGAAAACAGCGGCTCAAAGGATAGAATGTAAGGAAACCTCAGGATAATGTAGATCTGATAATTTGCATGTTCCTTCAAGCTCGTTCTGGTAGCCTTTTCATTGCCTATGCTTATGGGCACTTGCCCTCACAGTACCTGGATTCTAGCTGTTTTTCTTCTTGCCTTACCAACCTCTAACTCAGATAGCTCAGAAGGCAAAGGGCTCAGGTGTTTTATGAAAAGGTTAACACAGAATACATCTACCAGAATAATTCCACTTCTTTCACAGCCAGACTTAGAATCCATAGTCAAAATTGAGTCTCTCAGACCTCACAAAGCTACAAAAATATTTGCTCTCTCTCTTTCTCTGTGTCCTTAATAATTTTTATTTAATGATTTTTTTCTTTATTCTTCCTCTCTCCCACTTTACCCACTTTCTCCACAAGACCTTAATTTTAAAAACCTTTGTTGAAGGTTAAAAACCTTTGTTGAAAACACCTAGTATTTGAATAGTAATTTACATCTTCAAAGCATGTTGATGTGCCTGTCCTAGCTTGTTTAGTAATAAGATTGATAATATTGTCAATTGTTCAATGATTCATCATCCATTCATCAGCCAAATTCCAGACCAGAATTGAGCTAGCAACATTAAAGGTTTTGAAAATATTTGAGTGTTTTTTTAGTTACAGTGAGTATCTCTAGTGATCAGGTCTCTGTTTTCAAATACCAATTTCATTTAAAATGATTCAGGGCTTCTTGGAGAAATAACTGATTCTGGATAAAATTTTGGGAGAATCTCTGGATATCTTATTGTGCCAGAAGACAAAGAGGTATCCAAAGCCTACTAAATATGTCAAGAAAACTCACAACTGAGCTGAGGGGACTTACATTGGTTGTATAGGGGATAACTTGAGAATTAAGCAAAACAAAACAAATAAGCAAGAGCATCAAAAAAAAAAAACTGACATTAATGGATTATAACACATTTCATCATCATTAAATACTCAAAAATATATAATATTTGAAAAGAAGAAAAAAGGAGTAAGCATTCTCTTTTATAGAAAAATACCAGATTATATTGACAGAAGGAGGAAATCATCATTTACAACTCAAAACATAATACACTGATTCATGAAAGGTCTTCAGTAAAAGTTACCACCATGGTAACAGTTTGGTGGAAGAAAAAGATATTCATGAAATCTCAAGGTGTCACTCTCCAAATTATTCTTTTGGATAACTTGAAGAAAACTGGCACCCAAGTGTTCACACTTAACATTACTAGTAGTGGTGATGTGATGCAATACAACACACATAACATAACAAACAATGTATTCTTGCCAAAAATGTTTCACCTAACTCTAAAAATGGAAAAACATAATGCAAAAGTAGATTATGGGATACTCTACAGAAACTTGGTCTGGTCTCTTCATAAAAAAAAAAAAAAAAAGCTTATGTGTTGAAAGAGGGGAGGTGACAGGAGTGTTCTAGATTAAAAGAAAATAAGGAGATATCATTATCAAATGTAATGTGTAAACCTTTATTGGAAATCATATTGGGGTGAAATATATTGTGGTAGGAGCATAAAGACCCCTCAAAGGTGCTAACACCCTCATCCCCAGAACTGACTATATTTTATTACAAGGAAGCAGGAATTAAGCCTGCTAATCAGTTGTCATTAAAATAAAGAGATTATACCAGGTTATCCAAGTGGGTCCAAATATATTCATAAGGATTCTTACAAATGGAAGAAGGAGACAGAAAAGGGAGTATCAGAGTCTGTTATAATCCATAATTGATGTAAGAATCAGGTGTCATTACTGGTCTTGATAATGGAAGGGGCCATGAACTAAAAAATGTAGATAGTGTCAAGGAACCTGAAAAACTATGAATGTGGATTCTCCTATAAAGATTTCATAAGAGAACACATAGAGGACACTTTGATTTTAGCCCAGTGGGAACCATTTCATACTCCTGAACTCCAGCACTATAAGATAACAGATGGAAGTTGCTTTAAGCCACTAAATTTGTAGTAATTTGTTATAGCAGCAATAAGATACTGATAGAAATTTTGGTATCAGAAGTGGAGTGCTTCTTCACCAAATACCTAAAAGTATAGAAATGGCTTTGGAATTGGGCACTGGAATGAGCTGAAAGAATTTTAAGGAGCATGAGAGACAAAACCCAGATTGTCTTAAATAAACCAGTGATAGAAAGCTGGATGGTAAAGTCTCTGTCTCTGTCAGTGAGGGTTCAGAATGAAATGAAAAACTTGTTATTGGAAACTGGAGGAAAGAAGGTTCTTGTTAAATAGTAGCAGAAATTTTCACGAAATTGTGCCCTGCAGTTATGTAGAAGGCAGAAATTGTAAACTATGGAAGTGTATATTTAGATGAGGAGCTTTCCAAACAACACGTGGAAGGTGCAGTTGGGCTTCTTGTTGGTCACAAGCCAAGGAATGCGGGCAGCTCTAGATGCACCTCTAAAAAACCAGAAAATGGATACTCCCCTAGAATCTCCAGAAAGGAGCACAGCCCTGCTGACATCTCAATTTTAACCTAGTGAGATCTATTTTTGGACCCTTCAGATTGATAATGAATTTGTGTTTCTGGCCACTAAGTTTGTGGTAATTTGTTAGAGCAGTGTTAGGGAACAAATATACCTATAAAGGCCATTTTAAGCACAATTAGGTAAAATTGAATACGTATAATTTGATGATATTGTGGAATGATTGTTAATTTTATTAGGTGTGTTAATATTGTGATTCTGTTGGAAAATATCTTTATTCTAGGACGTACACTCAGAAATCTTTAAGGGTAAAGTATCACGAGGTTTGTAACCTTTTTAAAAATAGATCTATAAGGGACACCTGGGTGGCTCAGTCGGTTAAGCGTCTGCCTTCAGCTCAGTTCTTTATCCCAGAATCCCAGGATTGAGTCTTATGTGAGGATCCTGCTCAGTGGGGAGCTTGCTTCTTCCTCTGCCTGCCACTTCCCCTGCTTGTGCTCTCTCTCTCTCTCTGACAGATAAATTAAAAAAGCCTTTTTAGAAAAGTGGGTCTGCCAAAAACTACACACAGCCTCACTTAGAGACAGAGACAGGAGCAGTGGGAGAATGAGAAAGAGAGAGAAAAATCAAATGTGGCAAAATGTTAACAATTGCTGACTCCAGGTGAAGCATATACATGTTTTTATTGTATAATTCATCAAACTTTTCATTCCTGCATGAATTTCCAAAATAAAATGTTGAAAGAAAAAAAAAATACTTGTGCTCTCTTAGAAAATGTATAACATGAAAGATTTCCTTCCATCTTCATTCTTGTTAATTAAGAATGCAAAGTAGTAAATGATAAAGTATCAAATGAATGGTACTGAGAGGTTATAAAGCTTCATAGACAGAAGAGCACAGCGTGGCCAGGAGTGCTGATGAAGGTCTTTCTGAGGAGGTGAAACATGAATTTAATCTTGAAGAATGGGTGGAGGAACAGGGATGTGCTTCCCATAAAAAGAATATAGCCTGAACCCCACCAGGGAGTGGAAGAATGATCAGAGGGCTGAGGGGTGGGAGATCTTGATGGCATGAGCCACACTGGAATACTGAGGAATGATCCACACAGTATACGTTATTCTTTAAACTAAGCCATCTTGGAGAGGAAAAGGGGAAAACAGGCATAAAGCAGGAGAGTTCAGAACCCAACAATATATATGGCCACCTTATTAGAAAGAGACCTGTAAGGTAGGCTCTTCCAATGAGGAAGCATGAATGATGCTTAGAAAGGGGAACAACAGGAGGAAAGCAGAGATGTAAAATTAAAGAAGTCATTTAGAAAGATCAGCCTGGTAGCACACAGTGTGGAAAACAGATTTGAAGGTGTCTTGGATTAGCGACTTAGAAAGCAGTGGACGTGTTGCTCCAGTAATCTGGCAGAAGGTGACAAGTGTAGCAGGAGTGAGAAGCAACAGAAGAGCCAAACATAGATTTTATTTTATTTTTTTGGAAGGAAGAGTTTTGGGGGTATTTTTATTTGCTTTGCTTTAATTAAATACTCCAAGGATCTGTCTTCCACACTCGTTGGCTCTGTGTGTTCCTGTTTACTTTGCTGGCAGAATGTTTGAGCTCCTTATAGAGAAGGCAACATTAAAAAGCAAACTATTTAAATCAAATGAAAATGTATTTTTAAGAATCTACTTCATATCTCTGAGCTTATAGGACCTGATTCCTAGGACACTGATGTTCTTCTCTGACAATTAACTTCAAGGATTAGCAGCCTTTTAGAAGTGTTTATGGTAGCCCTTAAGTTACTCAGACCAACTCAGTGTCCACCGAGATACAGCTGCTAATGACTCTCCTCCTGTCCAAGTTTAAGATTCTAAATAAGGACTTGTGTATGGAAGGTTAAGTCATGTTGGCATAAACATTCCAGCATTAGTTTAAAAAGGACAACAAAGCCCAGAAAATTTGATAGTCAGGAGATGCTGGTGATGTGGGGATAAGGGAGGGTGATAGAAAGCCTAAGAGTTTCCAGAGAATTTATAGCTGAGAAATATGTGAACAAACCCCAAAACCAAAAATCAACCAAGAAAATTATTACCTTCTCAGAAAGGGAGGGTGAGGGTCATCTTACGTTCATATATCCTTCCTTGACCTGGCGTCCTGCTTAAAACATAACCCATGGCTGGAGTTTTCATTCTCTGAGTGCTGGGAACTTGTCTTTTCTCTGATGTATACTCAGCCCAGTCCGGTGCTCAAGAATTAGACTCAATAAATGTGAAAAATGAATAAGTGTGTGCAATAACTCACATACCCACCAATCATAGTTGCCCCTGATCAGTCAGTCAAGTGCTCTCCAAGAATTTGCGGTCTTATGGCAAAAAACAAAACAAAACAAAACAACAACAACAACAACAAAACCCTACAACAGGTAAAAATCTTAGGCCACTAATTCAGGAGGTCAGGAAATACAACTTTCTTTACTTTTCTATAATTCAGTTTAACTAATAGTTGAGCCTCCATTCCACCAAGATAGGAGAAACTTAATGTCAGTTAATCTAGGGTTCTCTGGCAATCTGGTTTTGGGGGTGGAGGGAGTGGGCAGAGGAAGGCAGAGGAGTGGCTCACATGTACTATAGTGTGCAGGGTTGACTACTCCCTCTGGGTCCTTATCTAGGCACACTGCCATCTCCTGAGACGTCCTTTTTTCTGGTCTGGTCTCCCACCATTTGTGGAGCTCACTGCTGTTCCAGGTACAAGGCTTGTTAAAGTCCATCATATTATCAGCTCCCCCTATGACCCTCACTAGGCTCACTCAGCCATTCCTTTCCCAAGCCCAAACACAGGAATAGTCAGTGAAGCTGTATAAGGCTCCTGAACTTAAGCAGAATTTCCTTCTTTTATCTATTGCTGTAGGACCAGCACCTAGAATAGTGCCCAACACAAGGTGGGCACGCAGTAGGTAGAGTGGACTGAATAAAGGTCACGTGCTCTCTATAATGAGGATCCTACAGTTCAGTCCCGGGGTTCCATCTGGCTGAGTGGAAGAGAGCCATCTCCTATCCTCCTTTATCTAGAATTCATAAACCATACTATCATCCTCTTGGAGACCTTCCTCATCTCCAGCCAGGGAATGTTTACCTTGGTGAGGCAAGGAGAACTTAGTTATTGCTCCTCACAGGATTTCCCAACTCTCTGTCCAAGTGCTATGTGTTTTCCTCTGGAGGGCTGGGTTTTTGGAAATTTAAAAGCTTGACAGTGAGTCATTTCTTCCTACATATTCTGTTGGTCATCCCACCCCTGAGGCATGGGGTGAAGGTAACCCTCGCTGACTGAAAGCAGGAGAAAAAAGCTTATAATGGAAAAGAAGGGTGAAAACAACATGGATACTATTCCAGAATAGCCACCGGCCGAAATTAGAATAATATATAATACAAGTTTTACCATACATTGCTGTGAAGCGCTGTGAGGAAGCAGAGAAAACTCCATGGCGGGGGCAAGAGAAGGTGACAAAGAAAGAGTCTCACATGTAGTGACTATTTTAGTTCGCTTTTGAAGACTACATAGGCATTTATTCAGAGAACAGGTAGGGAGGAGAGAGGTCAGGAGGCAGAGTCACAGCAGAGGATGTGTGATACAGAACTGGTGAACGTCAAGCTCTGAAATCAGGGCAGGCCTGGGTTCAAGTTGTGGTTCACCACCTCCTAGCTGGGTAACCTGGGCTCCACTAGCTCCCTTAGCCTCGGGTTGGTCATTTGAAACATGCGGGTGAGGATACATACTTCATAGCTTGTTTGGGAAGAACAGGTTTGATAGTGAACATAAAACACTTGGCACAAAACTAGCAATTGTGGAACAGGGAATCTGTGCTGAGCAGCTAATCTCGGCTACTTTTGGAGGGCAGAATTAAGACAATGGGAGAGAGATGATCTGATCTGTAGTTTGGACACATAAACGAACTGGTCACTAACGAGATGTGGGAATGATGGAGAAGAGATGAACATTAAAGACGGCCTCTAATCTAGGTCATGCAGTGACCAGTTCAGGGAAAGGAGCACAACAATTCTGGGCTGTATATGCTGAGATTGAGTTCTTGTAACACACCTCGGGGGTAAGCACTCTGTCAGCGGCTGGAAATGCATGCGGTGGGACTGGGTATCCTTTCTTTTTCCCAATAAATATCAATGCATGCTGAATTGGTCTTTCAATTTCAAAGCTCATACAATGAAAAGACACTGATCACTGCCAAACTTAAATAGCTCCAAAAATGTCAGAATGTGGAGTTAATTAAAAGAGTGAATCATTTTTAAACATTTTCTCTGCATCAGGAACTATGCTAGGAAATTATACATTGCAGTGCCAAGAACTGTATGCTATTTCATTTTTTAATCCTCCCCGTGTTGGACAAGGGGCGTTTTAACATAAAAATGCATTGAAATCGTACTGTGAAAAGTGATACACATTATCAAATGGGACGTATATTTATCTTGCTGTTGCTCCATTCTGAAGAGTTAAGATCCACTGGCCGCCTCTGCAAAGCAACCATGAACTGGTGTCTCTGGCTGACTACAATGATGTTGGCTGCGCAGAGCGGGGAGCTAGGTGAGGGCAAAGACAGAGAAAATGAGGGAAAACAGGGCGGGTGGGCTTCCAGGTGCCCAGCTGAAGGGGTTTCTATATCACATGGAAGGCCACCTGCTGAGAAGAGAACAGAACTCTTTGAATCAAACTTCTGACCCTCAGAACTTTTGTGTTCGATCTCCAGGAGGAAGGGATCCCTTTGGTAATGGATTATCCCTGCATGCCATCCTGAGGCTGTGAAGTAAATGGAGTAGAGCAGGGAGCCACTGGGATCCGGCACTCTGGAGTGAAGGTAGGAGAGAGAGCATAGCTCTGGGAAACCTTGCAGTGTGAGGTTTGGCCAAAAAATTGCCCAGGGACAGCAGGTATCGAGAGCAGGGAGTGCCAAGGGTAGAGCTGCAGGGAAGGTGGGCATTTAATGCTGGGGGAGAGTAGGAAAACTCACCTCATGAGACTGAACAGTGCCTGGAGAAAGGTAGGAGTGAATCTGAGAAATGGTGTCGCAAACAGGAAGGAAGAGAAGGTAAATCTGTCCCTAGACGATAAGTGTTCCCCTTAAGATCATCAACAGACCATGATTAGCCTCACAATGGGGGCAAAACCCAGAATTTGGTGGGTTGAGACACTAGTAAGCTGGTAAAGACAATAAATTCAGACCATTCTTTCAAGAACTCTGGGAAGATAGGAGGTACAAACAGGATTGCATTTAGAAGGAAGCCCGGGGCTGAGAGAGGAAGACAGCTGGCATGGAAGAGGGTTGAATGTGTTTAGAGGTGTAGAAGGACGTGCCCCATGTTGTTCCTACATTAACCCCTGTGCCTTTAACCAAAATAACAGTATGAGCACTGCTCTAAGTTATGCAGGGGTTGTTTCGGGAAGAAGTATTAGGTGGAAGTACCATTTGTAGCCCAATGGCTCTGAGGAAAAGAATAAAAAACAAACAACAGAGAAATACGGAATGTTGGAACCGAGCAAATGTCAAAAAGGGAAGAATAGTATTTAGTGTTTTTTTCATTCAACCCAGACTCCTGGTTTCAGTAAGTCTTCTGAAGCCACAGCTTCTTTTGTGCTAAAACCACACTGTTCTGAGTCATCTCTCTGTCTGCTAGGGCACATCTACCTTAGTTCTCTTTCCTCTCTTCAATAAATGCAGACCCATGCTCCTCCAGACCACTTCTCTCCTGGCCTTTGCCAAGGGCAATGTAGTTACCTAACTCATAAAGCACATCTATTCTGTGCCAGAAATATCAAAAACCAGGAGATGGTGGGGTGGGGGGAAAGACTCTGTTGGATTCTCGAGTACATAAATCTACGTAGAGCAAATAGGGGTGATATTTCAAAATATGTAAATTTCCCAGAGATACTGATAAGAACGCCAGATGTTGTATTTCCTTCTTCCTCCATCTACACATTTCGAGAATCACCATATCATGAGCCACTGTTAGTGTTAGAAATGGTAAATGTGGGGTGCCTGGGTGGCTCAGTCAGTTAAGCGTCTGCCTTCGGCTCAGGTCAAGATCCCAGGGTCCTGGGATCAAGCCCTGCATTGGGCTCCCTGCTTGGTGGAAAGCCTGCTTCTCCCTCTCCCACTTCTCCCCTCTTGCTGTGTCTCTCTCTGCCAAATAAATAAATAAAATCTTTAAAAGAAATGGTAAATGTTATATGTCCATTGAATATATTGGGCACCACTGATTTCAAAGGAGTCAAATACATATCAACAAAGTACTATAGCACAGTGGACTGATTTAAGCTAAAGTATGATTGGCCGATTTGTCATAGGGAATTGTCATGGGAGGCAGCAGATAAGCAACAAAAAAGGGCTTTTAAGTAACCCCGAAGCTCCTTAGAAATGGGAAGTCACAGGAAATGGCTGGTAAGTGAGTTCTTGGAGAAGTTCTCATTTTATGTATTCAAGAAAATGCTACCTTGGGGTGTCTGGGTGCCTCGGTCAGTTAAGTGTCCGCCTTCCACTCAGGTCCTGACCAAGCCCCGAATCTGTTTCTCTGCTCATTGTGGAGCCTGCTTCTCCCTCTTCCTCTGCCTCTCACTCTGCTCTCTCTCAAATAAATGAATAAAATCTTAAAAAAAGAAGGAAAAAGACATTCCATGAAGGGTATCCATAATAGAGGTGTACGTAAAATGTTATGGACAATCAATGAATAAATAAATAAATCTTAAAAAAAAGAAAGAAAAAGAAAAAGAAAAAGAGAGTGGTACCCGGATAGCTGTATTCTGAGTGATTTAACTCTTCTGGAGTAAGTACTCTGTGCTACGTTGGCAGAGCATAATGAATAAAATAAAATCTCCACCAATTCCAAAGTTCTCTCTAATGGGGGCCAGGTAACAGTGACAATTGTGTCCTCCTAGCGGGGAGCCTGTGGGCTCAGGGGAGGTTTGATTTGATAACAACTTTTTATATTTCAACAGAAGCATTCACATGCTGTTAACAAAAAGATTGGCCAAGAATTAGAATTTAAGACCCTGGGACAAGTTAGTAGTTGGTTTGTTCTTCGAGGTCCCTGGGGCCCGTCACACTACACACCAGCAGATAGATACTGCCTGTTTGGTGCACAAGACTACAGTCTGCCCAGGTGTGGGGATAGATTACATGGAGCAGAACATTCCCTTTAGAGAAATTGAAGCTCCCTAGAGAGAGCATCATGCTCTGATGAATTTCACTACACAGGGATTTGTGGATTTTGTACTCCTCCCACTTTTCTATTGAATTTATTCCAAAGGGAAGGGAGAACAAAAACTAAGAATAAATCAGCCATTTTTTTTATCACAGCTGTGACTACCACTAAAAAGCAAAAGTCTATGAGAAATAACCTTGATTCATAATACTATGCATACTGGGTGAATGGCTCAATAAAACACAATATTTCAGATGGATTGCCAGGCGACGGTGACATCACAGGCGGGGAGGAACACAGAGTGCTTCACACATAACGACGCAGAGCACAGCGAACGGTGATGAGGACTGTTAGCGCACGCTATTTTTATGTTCGCTGTGTCTTAATTGATGTAAATGGCCTTTGAGACATGTGTGATGGGAACATATTTGTGAAGGAACACAAATAAAAAGCTTTGCTCCTGCCACCAGTGATGTTATTTTATCAAAAAAAGAAGTAATTGTAAGTCCAACTGAAGGAAAAACAATTCTTGCGGCGGCACGTAGCAAACAACGGAGCGATTTTAAAACAGAAGAGGAAAAAGAATAAACACTTCAGAATTACTTGTGAGAGGGAGGAGCAAATACCTCATTTCAGACTGCCTTCCTGTTTCCCAGGTCTCCAGAAATTACGAAAGTTGGAAATCTGTGAAATTGAAGGAATATAAATCACTGTTTTCCCTCTAAATGCTAAATGGATTTTTGGATTCATAACTCATACATTGAAAAGGCGCTGATTATTGCCAAAATTAAACAGTTCCAAGTAATGCCAAAATGCTGAGTAAATAATAATGACTAAGCAGGAACCATTTTCTCTGAGCCAGGAGTGAACGATGCTGAGGAGTGATACATCATGGTGTCAGCTGACATATAGCATTTCTTTATTTAATCCTCATAATAAACCTCGAATGGCATTTATTTCCCCCTTTTTACAGATGAGAAAACGATACTGATTGTTAAGCAATTTGCTTAAGTTACATAATTAGAACAAAAACAGAACCAGAACGTCCTCTCAAGCAGGCCTGTTTCCAGTGCCATGCTGGATACCTGAATGGAATCTGCTCAGAGGAAAACTTGTCAATTATTCATTCTGCCAGTCATTCGACACCCTGTTCAATGTCATGGACCGAGTGTAGGAATGGATGGCCTGTGTGTGCAGGGGTATGGGAATCTCAACGCATGAATCTGACCTCTGATGGTTCATAATTCCGCATTCAATTCAAAGCGTCTGTATGTTAAATAATTACTGAGTAAGAAGACTTTTTTTTTTTAAACTGATAGACTGCACCATCATCACTGAGGAATTGGTTTTCCTTTTCCACACTGACTACCACCAACACAAGTCACGGAGTAATTAAAGTCATCCAGCCTTTCTAACGTGCAGACCTTAGTTGCAGTTCTGTCCGCTCCATGTCTTGTCTTGTCTAGAAGATTGCATGATGGACGGCTGAATGCTGCCTGAATGCTGAATGC
Organism: Lontra canadensis; assembly: GCF_010015895.1. NCBI lineage: Eukaryota > Metazoa > Chordata > Mammalia > Carnivora > Mustelidae > Lontra > Lontra canadensis. The sequence continues at coordinate 139,199 of NW_022631315.1, forward strand.
CTTGCAACCCTGCATAGATTCTGTGCCTCGACGTGCCAGGTGGCCACGCCCGGGCCAGCCCCTATAGTCTGTTTACAAGATGAAACTTCGCACGCAGGACTCTTCAAACCAGAGCACTCCCCCTTTGGCCCACATCATGGTGCTGCTCACTCTCAGCATGCCGAATTTGACATACTTATGGAAACCTGGAAGAAGAAGAAAAAGAGCAAACTATAATACGGAGTCAAGAGGACTTAGAGTAGAAGGTGGACGCAAGACAGCAAATGATTTCCTAAGAAAATGATTGAGGCATGTAGGAATATGGATTTGATGAAGGACTTTCAAAGCAGCAAATGATTAACAGAAGAAACATAAAATCAAATCTTTTATTTATGTGTTGATTCAATAAATGAATTTGCCTACTTTTAGTAAGGGAGTGTTTCAGGAAAGAAGAAACATGAATGAGCCATAGATTCTTTCCTCCAAAAACTGTCAGTCTGCCAGGAGATATCACACACAGGCATAGAAAGCTACAAAATAAGACATTCCAGGGAGCCTAGGTGGCTCAGTTGGTCAAGCACCTGCCTTTGGCTCAGGTCATGATCTCAGGATCCTGGGATCAAGTCCCACATCAGGCTCCCTGCTCAGTGGGGAGTCTGCTTCTCCCTCTGCCTTCTGCTTCCCCAGCTTGTACTCTCTCTCTCTCTCAATCTGTGTCAAATAAATGAATAAAATCTTAAAAAAAGAAGGAAAAAGACATTCCATGAAGGGTATCCATAATAGAGGTGTACGTAAAATGTTATGGACACTTAAGTCCCAGTTTACATACTACTCCTCCATGATCTGGAGCAGATCTTTTCACCATCTAAAAGATGAGTAGAATTTGGATATATAAAATTGTGGCAGAATGGGAATGAAATTCTGGTTGGAAGTATTAACAAGAGGTAGGATGAAATAATCTAGCATTAAGGAAAATCAAGGGGCTTTATTTCTTTGGCGCAGAAAACATGAGAACAGGAATATTTGGGAGAAAGCCAAGTCTATAAACCTGTAGGTCTACCTCTGTGTCATTAAGTCAGCACCTCACACAAATCCCCACTCTCTGTCCCCTCGTCTCACTCTGCCTCTTTCTAGGAGGCATTGTCCTTGACTTCTCCCACTCTCTCTTTTCAGATAGGGCCTTGCTCCTATTTATAACTACACAGTTGCTCCTCAGACCTGAGAAAACAGAGACACTCTAAATTTCATCTGTTCAGGGCACCGTTTTCTCCATAACACAATAATAAGGTCTTGATGCTATGGACAGTGGAACAGGGAGAAATGCTATAAGGAGTGGCATAGATAGTCAGTCATGTGACTTTGATCTCTGAGTTGTGAGGTCATATGGTACACAACATCTTCATCCAATGCTCAGTTATTCACTTAGTCCCAGTCAACACAACCCTGGATGGACAACTCTGATAGATACCCACAGCTCAGATTTTTATCACTTCCTAGTGAACAGTACGGGATCAACCCACAGTGCCATTACTGGCTAGTAGTTGGATCCTTGTGACTTGAGATCAATAACTCCATTATTGTTAAGTCTACTCTGGTCTATCTATGCTTGTGTTTTCTCTCTCTGAGAGTCCTATGTTTCTGCTTGTACCTCTATGTCTTATACCTCAGCCTCCTTTCATGCTTTCCCCAAAGACTAGAAAACAGTTCATTTTGTTTTGAGGACCTGAGAACCATGTTGGAACATATTACCGAATAAGGGAGATTATGAGTTTTGGAAATTGTTGAAAGCTCTTAAAAAGTCATAATGGCTGGTATCTAGTTCTGAGTCCCTTGATAGGAATATAAACTGGGACTGTCAGATATCTAGAGTTTCCTTGTATTTGAAGAGCTGATGTCACTCAATGCCTAACCGCCATCCCCAAACCAAAGTTACGGGGCATGCTGAACTTCATGAAAATTCCCTCCTGGGTAAAGCTACATGTTGTCTCATAGTTGACTCAGAGTTGGGACCATGACCCTAGCTGGGCTAATGCAAGTTTTTTCGAGCACTTGGGAAATCTCCTATTGGGATTGCAAGGACAGGAAGATACAAACCTGGAGTGGTCCATAGTCATCTTTGCCACAAGACAAGAGGAACCTGCTTAAGAGGAAAGCCAACATAAAAGAAGTAGAGCCAGGCGTTGGAAACAGAGAAAGAGTGAAAGAAAAAGAATAAAAACACAATTATTATCTAAGCTCTTGAGAACAGCCATTTCTGAAAACAGCTCATTCCTGAGCTTCGTCCTTGGACTGTTCCTATTCAGTTAAATTGGTCACTTCTTTTTATTATTATTGTTATTGATATTCACATTTGTAGTTTTATTTCTTTTATTTTATTCTGCTTAAGTCAATTTGATTTGGGTTTCTATTACTTATGAAAGAAACAACCCTAATGCAAATAACTACTGGATTATTTGCATTTCTAAGACTTCAGATAAGATGTTTTGCATTAGCAAGACTCCATATCATGAAAAAATGTGGTCACTTTGGGACATTCCTTGACTTATGCCTTACATCTCATCCTTCTGTGTTCCCTAGACTTTTGTGTTTCCTTTTTGTGGTTCATATATATATTTTTTTAATTCCTGTATAGTTAGAATATAGTTCTCTAGGCTTTTGAATAATATCCTACACATAGTGGCTTCTCAAGGCTTGTTGTGTGGTGTGGGGACAATGAAGGAGTGGGCATTAGAAGTGAGTGAATTTAGGGTGAGTAGAGCTTCTTACATTGGGATTGATATAATGGCTTACACTGGTGGGAAAGGAACTAGTCAGTGTGTATTGGAAAAGTCATATTGCGGAATGGTAGAAAATAAGTAAACAATATAGTACTTAACCTTTTCCAGCCCATCTCAAATAGAGCCATTGAATCCTGCCATCTGCAGGTTCAGCAATGTTCCTTTTCACAGCACAGCCCAGCTGGGGGGCTACTTGTGAAGCCTCAGCTCAACTGGCTAGCTGAGCTGGGAATTAGCCTTGCTCCCTTCCAACTAGGTATCCAGTAATCACTGGGTACAGGCTTGCCGATCCAATACCAGTTTTTAAAAACTCCCCTCACTTTACTGCTCCACAAATTTAGTTTTTTTCTCCATTGTTTCCCTCCAGGATCCTAGTTTCTCACTGAACTCTCCATGATTCTGAGTGTGCCTGGCTGCGGAGCCATGGTTGGCCTGTCTTGTGAGGATTAGGATCCTGCTTATATATATGCTCTGGCCTCTGTGAATTCAGTGATTAAGATAATTTCAGGGGAGAGAAGATGATACTTGGATTTTTTTCTTTAATAATCTATACTGATTTTTCTTGGACTTTTTTAAGATATTAACTCCTACCAAAACCAGATAGGGTCACTATGCGTCTTTGAGCATTAGACCATTCAGTTGCTTTCTGGGAAAGCCCAGTCTCCAGTCTAAAACCTGACCGGCCCATCTTCTCCTCTCCCCATCACTAAGGGTGCTGAGCCCCAAATGTCTGATTTCCATCCTTGATTTATGATGGGGAGAAGGCAAAGGAGCTAACACTGTGGTACAAGATCAAACAGATAGAATGGGGATTCTTTCAAAAGCTATGCAGCAATATTTAGTTTTTGTCTGAGTGAGAGACTGTCTTGTGTTCTTGAACAGTGGGTAAAGATAAAAGTGATGGGTTTACTCTTAACAGAACGGTGATGATCAATTCACTCTTTTCTCTTCCACTTCCTTTTCTCTTAGGCACCTGTCCCTTTACCACAAATTTAGCAAGATATTCCAAAGGATGATACATTATCATGTCCATGTCCACTTTGTCCACTCTGTTTTAGGTGACTGGGCTAGAGCTAGAAATCTTTTTTTTTTTAATTATTTTTTGTTAACATATAACATATTACTTGTTTCAGGGGTACAGGTCTGTGATTCATCAGTCTTACACAATTCATAGCACTCATGATAGCATAAAAACTCCCCAATCACCAAGCCATCCCTTCCTGCTCATCCCCCTCCATTCCAGCAACCCTCAGTTTGTTTCCTCAGATTTCTTTCCTCATAAGAGTCTCTTATGGTCTGTCTCCCCCTCTGGTTTCATCTTGTTTCATTTTTCCCTCTCTTTCCCTATGATCCTCTGTCTTATTTCTCAAATTCCTCCTATCAGTGATATCATATGATAATTGTCTTTCTCTGATTAACTTATTTTGCTTAGCATAGTACCCTCTGGTTCCATCCATGTTGTTGCAAATGGCAAGAGTTCCCTTTTTGATGGCTGCATAATGTTTCATTGTATATCTATACCACTCTTCTTTATCCATTCATCCGTCAATGGACATCTCAGCTCTTTCCACAGTTCGGCTATTGTGGACATTGCTGCTACAAACATTCGGGTGCATGTGTCCCTTACTACACTACATTTGTATCCTTGGAGTAAATGCCCAGTAGTGCAATTTCTGGGTCATAGGTAGCTCTATTTTCAACTTTGAGGAACCTCCATGCTGTTTTCCAGAGTGGCTGCACCAGTTTGCATTCTCACAAACAGTGTAGGTAAGTTCCCCTTTCTTCACATCCTTGCCAATATCTTCCATTTTAGGACTGTAAATCTTATCATAGCTGAATCTATCTACTGTCTCATCTGCATTTAGAAGCTGGGGATCAGAGAGACTGAATCAGTTAGTGAGTGGTCCACAAAGTTTTTCTGTAAAGGACCAGATAGGAAGTATTTTGCTTTTGCCAGCCATTTGCTGTTCCTCACAGCAACTCCTTTCTGCCATGGCAGCATGCATGCAGCCATGAGTAATGTGTAAATGAATGGAAATGGCTGGGTTACAATAAAACTTTATTTACATAAACAGATGTCAGCAGGATATGGCCCATGGGCATGGTTTCCTGAGCACTGAGTTACATTGTGGAGAGTAAACTATAAGATCAAATTGAGTCAGGTTAGAGCAGTCATTTGGCGTCATACGCAATGCTGATAATCAATCAAAGAAAGCCTGTAATCAGAGAGAAAATGATAGAGCAGCAGATTGATGGGGAAGAGCAGAGAAGAGAAGACATCTGAAGCCTGAAGGATGATGGAGAGTGACTTGCATCCCAGCTTTCCTGGTCCAAATCTCATGTGACTGTTTTTTATCCCCCCTAATCTTGGATATCTATGCGACTACATTTTGTTGTTTTTCACTAACCCCTCTGAAGTTACTTTACGTGTTTTCCTATTCCTGATCATCCAACTCCCACCAAACTCTGATAAAACAAGAGTTATACCAGTGGGGGTTCTTGGCTGCAAATGTCAGAAAGAAACCTGGGGTCTTAAGGGTGCTGGGATTTGTTTTAATCAGATAAAGTAAGACACACGGATGTGGAAATGACTATCAGAAAGGAAGAAGTTTGTAGTCCTCACAGATCCCCTAAAAATAGGAGGCATGCCATGCGACACAGGAATGCGAGGGGAAACAAGAAGGTTGGTCAAGAGGCAGAAGATGTGAAGACAGAAAATGGACAAGAGCATTTATTGTGGTTTCTGTGAGAAGGAACAAGCAAGCCTTTGGCTTGGCTCGTTTAAACTTCAGTTGCTTCAGTTCAGGAGCATCGGGACTGTCCCTGGTAGTCCAGCACATGGTCTGGGGGGTTAGGACAGGGGAATATAAGGACCTATAAAGGGGGTGGCTGGAGCTGTGAGCTCTGAATTGGTCAGTTTGCATAGGAAAGGAGGATGAGTCCTTCATGTATAGGAATTGACTGGCCCTGGAAGGCTCCGTCCCTCCGTCCATAGGGTACTATGCTGGGTAAGTGCCAATACCCAGGGAAGAGGTAGAAAGGCAGCACTAGAGGGGTTAGCAAGGCCCCAGCATGCCCAAATATCAAATAAAGAACCTAGAGAATATGCTATCTGGATAACTTAAACAAGAATGGAACTTGCCAAGAAGCCATTGGGATGCTCACAGAATTGTCAGGAAGCATGTAAAACTCAGTTGGAAAAGGGGCAGGATTCTGGACAGGCTAGACATCTAAAAACACAGCCAAGATCCCGTCCTAGTTCATCCTGGTTGGGAAGCACTGTGGAGCCAGGCACACAGTCGTCCCCATGTCATCCCCACTCCCACCGGCCCCTCGACCACTGATCATTCGTGGCCACGCTGCCGAACTCTGCCTCTGCTGCTGCAAATTATTGTATTGTCGGCGCTCCCTGTGTCTTTGTGTGTCTTTGTGCTGCTCCTTCAAGATTCAGGTTTCCTGGCGGGACCACACATTTGGCCAGGCTCAGGTCACACACCTGTGCCCTCACTTCTAAGGGACCAGAAAAGAGACATGAGTACTCACTTCCTTTCGGTAACTATAGTGACAGGCGAGGCCCTGCCTCCCATTATTTTGGGATTTCCTGGAAACAAGAGGGTTTTTCGTTATGGGAGTTGGGTAGGGGAAGAAAGCCACAGGGGTATGACAGCTGTTCAGAGTATACTGAAATAGGCAGGAACCAGAGTTTAGATAAATAGCCAGGCAATCAGGAGATTATACAGATGTTTCTCTAAGCAAGATGGCAGAGGGATTAAGTGTATCTAGGGCTGGCGGCGGTGGGAATGGAAAGGAAGAAAGGGATTCTGGACACTGCATAGAGGGTTCACAGAACACGGTGATTGGTGGGAAAGTAAAGATATAAGTGAGAGAAGAATCAAAGATAAAGCTGAGCCTTTGAGCTGAAAAACGATGTTGATGTTAACAGAAGTGTGCTGAGTTGTATCGATCACGGGATATGTAAGTGCCAATACCCAGGGAAGAGGTAGAAAGGCAGCACTAGAGCCCATGTGCTCAGATAGGGCCAAGAAGGCGCTGTACAAATCATCAGAATATTGGTGATAATCAAGTCACAGGGGAGGGAGTTTCTCGGGGTGGGGTGTGTAGAATTGAAAGAGATGTTAAAGAAATAGTAGAGAATCACAGACTGAGCTTCTGTAAAAGCCCAGGACTGCATAAAAGGAGGAAAAGGAGACAGGGAGATTCAATTAGAGGGAGTGAGAGCATCTGGAGAGGAAGCAAAAACAGGGAGCTTTAAGGAAATGATCTTGGCCTCTGGGCAGGGAAAGTTTCCAGGATCCTGCTAGAAAGAGAGAACCCAAGAGGGAGCAAATTCCTGAGAGCTAATGGCAGCCAGCAGACACGAAGGCCATGGGCGTGCGGTACTCGCTTGGATGTCTGGTGCAGGAAAGGAACACCAACGGCTTCTAATCCCTCCTCCCACATTTTTGCTGTCTCCTGACTTTCCACTTCAACTTTGGCTGCTGTTTCATATAAATTTGCAGAGCCCTCACACGATCAGAGGAACCTGCTCTCTTGGCTTCCCTGCCGTCCCCTCTCTATCCCTCCTTTGTGGCAGAGACTCAGCAATGTCAAGGTGGAGAAGAGATCATCTTGAGGCTAGAAACCTATAGACCGAGGTGGAAGGAAGGTGTTAGTTAAGTCTTCTGTCTCTGTGGACCCTGGGAAGAGAAGCAAGGCTACAGGGAACCCCAGGGGCAACTCTGAACAGAAAATGTCCTCCAGGGGATGTGCCTATCTATTTATCATTATATATTATTTATTAATGTACTCATTTATTATGTTTTGAATCAGGGGACTTCATGTGTTCTTGGGTTTGGGTCTGGTATTCATTTTTTACGTGAGAAAAAGATGAAGAATGTCTCCTGTGTTGATATAGGAGGAAAAGTATTAGATATATACCTCCCCTTTTTAAAATTTTTATTTATTTTTTTAATTTCTTTTCAGTGTTCCAGAATTCATTGTTTATGCACCACACTCAGTGCTCCATGCAACATGTGCCCTCCATAATACCCACCAGCAGGCTCACCTAACCTCCCACCTCCCTCCCCTCCAAAACCCTCAGATTGCTTTTCAGAGTCCACAGTCTCTCACGGTTCGTCTCCCCCTCCAATTTCCCTGAACTCTCTTCTCCTCTCCATCTCCCCTGTCCTCTGTGTTATTCCTTATGCTCCACAAATAAACGAGACCATATGATAATTGACCCCCCCCTTTTTAAAAAAAAACTATTAAGAACCTGATTTATTGCAAACATCGACGTATGCTCAGGGCTTAGAGGTCCTCGCTCCCTCCTTTCTGCATTTCTAGTTCTAATCAAACATGGACGAAAATCAATAATGGTCATGTCCTATCCTTTGAGCTGCTGGAACCTGCTGAGGTCTGTGTATGTATCATTACAAAGTTCTCCCTCCCTTCCTCTCTGTCTCTCTGTGCGTCTCTCTCTCACCCTGCAACTTTCTCCAGCCATTTCCAGGTTCTGAAATATTTAGCTCCTCTGAGCCCTATCTTCTGTTGACCTGTTTCTTCTCCTCCCTACCCCATCCCCATTCCCTTAACCCTCAGTCCCAAATCCCATTCATCTTCATGACCCCCACAGGGTCTGATTAAACTCCATCCTGGCTGAGCGCTCAGAGTCCGGCAGGTGGATGGCACGCAGGAAGCAGAGGGGCAGGGCGAGGCAACTGAGCGCCCAGTGGGAGATAGAGCTGACAAGATTGATGGGCCCTAGATCCTAGCTCAAAGTCAGGACGTGGTAAAACGGGAGTGTTGGCGATAATTTCTAGGAGCTTGTTATGGCCGACTTCTCGATTGAGGATGAAAAAGCTGCCATTAAAACAAAACCCAGCTATCCAGGATGTTGTTGTGAACAGCCTGCCTCTCCCCGCAGCCCCTGCACCAAGCGGGTTCATAATTCTCAGGAAGCTGGGGGTGGAGGCTTCACCGGAGGAATTGGCCTTACTCCCTCCGTGGGAAGATGGGGACAAGGCGCACAGCAGGGAGGACCTGGGGAGGGAGGAGGGGCGGATGGATTCCCCCTCCTGACCTCCCTGCTCAGTCATAAGGCAGCTTGCCCTGTGCTGGCCTCTCTGAACCTTCTAGCAGCCAAACACACCAGCTGGAGGTCACTGTTGGTGGGATGTGTGCCTAAGGGGGTACCAGACGGGCTCTGGACTGCTGCATGGGAAAAGGAGACTAGTGCCTCTGCATGACTTTGGACCCTAGCTAGGGTTAACTTCAACTTTCTCCCTCACTGGGATGTAACCCACGTAAACTCAGACTAGCCCCCTATCGCTTTAAGGAGCTTCTGGACAGGGTCACATCCTGACAACTGGGTGTTGAAAGAATTAATTGAAAAGCCAATTAATTCTATAATGAAATCTTTCTGCGAGCTCTGAAGGAGTATCTCACTCAAACCACTGGTACAGAAAATATTCTTTCCCTGCTTGGCCTCTTTCTTTCTTTCTTTCTTTCTTTCTTTCTTTCTTTCAAGAATTTATTTATTTTTTATTTATTATTTGACAGAGAGAGACACAGCAAGAGAGGGAACACAACCAGGGGAAGTGGGAGAGGGAGAGGCAGGCTTCCTGCTAAGCAGGGAGCCTGATGCAGGGCTCGATCCCAGGACCCTGGGACCATGACCCAAGCCGAAGGCAGACACTTAACGACTGAGCCATCCAGGCGCCCCGGGACACTTCTTGTCTGCATATCTCACGTAAGCGGCAGGCGACACCATTCTACTCTTCAAATCCCCAAATTCCTCACGATATCCTCGATCAGACATGTTCTATTACTATCTGACTTTCTACCATTCACATTTCTTTCCTTTCCTTTGCTTCCCAAACAATTTTCCAAGCTGTAGTGCTTTGTTGTTTTTGAGCTAAATCCAAGGAGTTTCCAAACAAAATCCACATTTCTGTCATTATTCTTTCTCCAAATTATATACTTTCATTTTGAAGCAAAGAATCAATCAAAGGAGTCAGAAAGAATCTTATGGAGCCTGAGGGGGCGGTTGGCAAGTCATCAAGGACAGACTTCCCTTGGCTCAAGATGTGGTCTAGGGATGGGGTTCAGGTATCTGGTAATAATAAGGGTAAGAGGTACTGAATAATCACAAATCAATGCTTTTGTCCCTGTTTTAGAGGAACACAAGTGAGAGGAGCCTTCTTACGGGGATTACCATGAACTGACTCTACTAATTTCTACGTTGAAGGGAAAGGATATCCTTAGTAGCAGGGACCTGCTTGCTATCTGGCCCTCTCACTCCCTGGTGTGGACCCCACAGTGAGGGAAAGCTGGCAGCCAGGAGCTCAGTCTGCCCCATGCTGGATCTCCACGTCCCCACCTGCTTTCCTGCTGCTGGCTTTCCTTTACTTTCCTCTGACTACCAGCTTTGATCTCTGCTTTCCTCTGTCAGCTCTGGGCTCTGGCGGGAGAACAGGTGTGGGGAGAAGCACTCGCTGTGATGCAAAGGTAAGAAGACTGTTTAAAGAGGTGTATTCAGCTTCATTTGGCTTAAAACCCATTTGAAGGCATCAGTGCTTCCCTTCCCTCTGTACGGGCTCTCTCTTTCTAGTTCTGGAGCTCAGGGACATTCTCTTCTTTTTCCAGCTTCTTCATTTCATGTCCTTGTCCCCACCTCCAGCATTCAGCCTCCAATTGCTTAACATGGCATAAGTAGTTTCTAGGCAATCTGCCATTCCCTGTGCATTCTACTCGGTGGTAATTAAATGGGAGCTAGTGGTGGATCGAATGGAGTCCAAGACCGTAAGGGAGACTTCCCTGGAACAATTGCTTCTCAGCCCATGTAAGACGGTGCGAACTATTCACTTTGTCAAGTGCACACAGATTCTCTGTGGCCCATTGCGTGGTACCTACTCTACTGGTGCTGTCTGTAGCTGTGCTTTCTAGGGGAAGAAGTAGGAGTCTCAGACCACAAACTCAGGTGTCCCAGAATTACACAGATTTGTTTTAAACTGCAGTCTTTTGATTCAGATCATGGACTTTCGTTCTATTATGGACTTAATGTTTGTGCTATCTGCTTCCCACCCAATTCATATGTTGAAGCCCTATCTCGGGAGTGACTGTGTTAGGAGATGAAGCTTTGGGCATGTAATCAGGTTGAATGAGGTTCTCAGGGTGGGGCTCCTGGAAGGGTTTTGTGCCCTCGTAAGAATAGGAAGAGGCACCAGAGCTCACTCTCCCTCATAGGGGCACAGGGAGAAGACTGCTATCTGCCCTCCATGAAGAGAGTTCTCCCCAGGAACTGAATCAGCTGGCACCTTGAACTTGAACTTCCTGCCTCCAGAACTGAGAAATACCTGTTGCTTCAGCTACCTAATTACGGTATTTTGTTTTAGCAAACCGAGCAGATTAAGACAGGTCCCATGCCTTCTGTGTTCGAATCTTAGCTTGGCTATTTGTTATGTGACTTAAAACATGTTATTTAATTTCTCTGTGCCTTGGTTTCCTCATCTGTAAAATAAAGCTAATAATAGATTCCTCACGGGGCCATTGCAAGGAATAAACGAGTTACTTTATTTAAAGCATTGAGAACCGGGCTGGGGACATAAAAATGTGATGTTATTGCTAATCATTATCATTGCTGGGGATGAAAATGAAAGACCCTCAATTGTACTACATCATACTAAGGTCTTGGGAAGTACCAGGGCATTGGGTACAGGGGCAACTGGATTTTGGCCACTGTTCATGCAGGTTCTATGGACGCATCAGTCATTCCAGCACACCTGGCCCTCCCGATCTGGTGACTCTACTGGTTTCTCTCCACACCAATGGACTTTGGAATTCTTAGCAAAACTTTCTATGTGCCCATCAACATAGAGGTTTCCCTTCCTACAGCCAATCTTCCCTTGGATGTCACCTGATATATAGCATGTGACCAAAATGAAGGTGTTAGTTTCAAATCCCTCAAGTCTAGGAAAGAAGACCTTTGGAAACATACATCATTAGGAAAGTAACCCTTTTCTGCTTTCCACCCTGACGTACACCTCCTTGAGAAAACTGGCAGAGAAGAGGCCTTTGGCTGAAGGTGAAGAAGAATGAGCAAGGGAAGCAAATAAGAAAAACAAACAAATTAATGCCTCTCAAAGTTGAACAAAACAGCACATTTCTAAATAAGATGATCTATGGAGATTCTGGCACTATACCAAAAGCATCAATGTCCAGAGGCAGGGACAAGGATTTTACATATTAAACAATGCCTTCTCTTGATACATATACACCAAAGTTTGTGATCAAATTTCTGCTCTGAAAGTTTGCAAAAAGGAGGTGCCACCCAAGAAATGTCCTGGTGATTTGAATGCAGGTGAAATGTTGGAGAAAAGATGCAGCAGACATCACTGAAGGTCAGGAGGAGTGAGTCCATGGAGGTTACCAGCATGCAAACAGGGGGACATGCATTAGTGCAATTACAACCCTGAGTTTGGGAACTCTCAGGGACTCCCCTAAGAGGGGAAGAGGTTGGGTCTGCCATGAGGCTGGTGGGGAAATTTTGATACATTTGTCTTAAAGAAACCTCTTAAAGTAAGCTCTAGGAAATATACACTCCTGGAGCTCAACCACACTGAGATTGTATGCTATCCAATAGTAATACCAGTTAAAGAAGATGTACAGTCAAAGACTTTCCAGATAAGTGAGATTTCCCTAACCCTGATTTTTCCCTTCCTCCTCTCCCTTTTCACCACTGACCTCAATAAAATAAATGCCTCTTCTAACCAACAAGGTCTGAGTATGTTTAGTTTCTGGGACAAAAGTTATCAAACTAAAAAACTGTATCAGATACCTCTGGCTTGAGTGTCACATTCATGCTGACTCCTCCTGCATCTTTTAAAGAGAAACTGTCAAACCAACACAGAATGTAGGCAGTGGTGGCAACAGAATGTATTCTAAAAGAGTTTAAACAGTAATACTATAATTTGTGATTTGTGTGCTATGGGCCTTGTATCTTACCTTTTTTGTTATTCAGTCATTGAACTTTGGTTCATAGTTAGTCCCAAGAGTTCTACTTCTCCTGCTACTTCTGGGCTGTTAGTTTACAAGGTTATTCAGAGGTAAAAACTCCATTCTTGAAGGGTGGGCATGTTTGAAACTAGGTCTTAGATGGAAATTCTACAATCTAAACATGCAGCTGGAAGTAATCTCTGCTTTCTGTACTTTCTCAAGGTCCGGAACCTCCCGGGCCTCTACTCCACTGTACAATTAACACATACTTTCAGAAAAGACTTGGTTGTGCCATTTGCATCTTTGTGTGAACTTAAGCTATGGTGGCATCTTTCCCATGAATTTTCAGCCTGATCCCTAAATGAAGGAGGAGTGGCTAACACTCTAGTTAAGGGAATTTCAGGCATAACTAGGCAACATTGGAGTACATAATAATAGGGCCTAAATAAGATACATATTCATTTACTTACCCACTTGGAATTTAATAGTTAACACCCACATATTATAACATTGCAAATCTAGTCCTGGAGCAAAAGGTCAATATTAAATATCTCAAACCTTGCCTTATCAATTTGTTCTGTATCTGAGGAATTATCTTGTCTGTATTTTTGTATTTCTGGGCAGTTCTTTTTTTGTTGGTTTAGGGAATTATTAGCCTTGAGATTTTTGTGTTGTCCATATTTGCTTTATTCAATCATGTAATCTTGATGTTTACCTTATTCCTAGTGAATGGGTGGTGCAGACTTTAGTGAAAATAGGTATAATCCTCAGTGGTACCTCCAGTCCCTGGATTCTATAGATGGAGGACTTGATGATTTCAACTGGGATTTTCAAATATCCATTGAATTTGGGCATTGGTTGGTACTTTACATCTCATAGCAGAACAAGGCCCCCCAAAGAGAGGAAATTACTGAATGAGCACCCTTAGGACACATTAAAATATATTTTCCTTCTATATTAATGCCCCCTACTGCTTATTCTAGGTTATGGATTGCTATTTTAATATATGGGCAATGAGTTTGGAAGAAATCAGAATTATACTGAAATGTGGTAAGAAACTTGGGCTATATCAAATCTTGAGAAAGGGCTATTCATAAAAACATATACTTCTGTGCTGAAGTCACCTTAACACAAATACATCACTCTGGCGTCATGAGGTCAGTGAGATTGCACACCATCTGCAAGGCAAGCTGCTCTCTGTCCTTACATGGTTACACTGGTATAGTTGGTTGCATGGTGTCCCCCCAAACTTCATGTCCACTTAGAACTTCAGAATGTGATGTTATTTGGAGATTGGGTCTTTGTAAATGTAAATAGTTAAGAATTTCAAAATGACACACAGTAGAGCTAAAATCAGTTTAGACTTGTATCCTTATAAGGAGGGGCACAGACCCAGAAGAGGGCTGTGTGAAGATGGAGGCAGAGGCAGAAGGAGCTGAGGAAGTCAGGATCCATCTGAAGCTGGAAGAGGCAAGGAAGATTCTGTCCTAAATGCTTTGGAAGGCATACAACCCCATGCACCTCCATTTCAGACTTATCAGCTCCAGTAATGTGAAAATAAATGTCTGCTATTTGAAGCCACCTAGACTGTGGTACTTCACAACAGCAGCCCTTGGAAACGAATACACTGGTATCCCCAGGGCACTCCCCACCTCTAAGCCTTCAACAGAAAACCACACAGCATACAATATTGTCTAGGCAAGATTGCTGGGATAAGCAGAGACTTTAACCACTGTGATGAAGGATGGAGCATACAAATTTCAAGAGCCCATGACAATGAACCAGCTCACATCTTCTCGGCCTCACTCATCTCCAGGAACTTTGACACTTGTTCTACTATGGATACCACTACTGTGACCAGCCAACATCCCATAGGAACAATCTGAAAAGGCTTCTCCTCATGCCAGGGCTCCCCTGTTCACCTCCCACCCTGAGGCTCTACTGTTGTCATGACTTAAAATACCAAGGAACTAAGTGTCCACACTTACATAATCTGGGAGCATAGGGAAATTAAAAGACCATGGGGCAAACTTCTGGGGGATAAATTCTGTCATCCACCCCACAGAGCAGACTTTCCAGAGACATGGAGTTCATATATCTTCTCAGCAGAGAATTCTACAATCCGATGGGCATGATACCAAGCAGTGGTCGGCCCAGTAGCCCACCTTCCCATTGATGCTCTTTCCCTACCTCAACTTCCTTTTCCCTCAATCCTCCTTCACTGGATTGAGTTTCCCAATAAAGTCGTAGCACAAAAGCTGTGCCTCAGGCCTGGCTTTCTGGGGAACCCAAATGAAGACAGATATTCGGTGGACCAATCAGCCTAAATTTCTGCAAATGTAGGAGTCAAAATACTTTCAGTTACAAGCAGGGAAAAAAAAAAAAAACCACAACTGAACATATCTTAGGAAACTTATAGCTTATATAATAAAAAGAGCTGGCTTTAGTCATAGGTGATCCAGGTATAAAAACAATATTGTTGGTTGTATTTACTTCTGTACACTTTCTTTTTTTTTTTTCCCCCAAACAGTTCCAGAATCATATCCCTCCAGCTTAATATTCTCATCATAAAGGAATTCCTTTGGAAAGTCCATATATTTATCCAGAGACGTGTGTATATCCATCCCTAGGGCATATACTACCCCTGCAGTAAAAACAAAAACAACAAAACGCCCCAAAACAAAACAAAACAAAAAAACAAGCAAAACACAAAGTGCTAATGGTAATTGGGAAATCAACCTCAGAATTATCATTCTTTCTCCAGGAATGCATGAAATATAGCAAAAGAAGTTCCTCAAAGGAAATATGGATGCAAAGTAGGCAAAAATAAGAGCTTACATGGTAAAAATAATCCCCATAATTACAGGTTCATTACCCATAAGCAAACCATAAGATCAATGCTCATTTCCCAAGATTCAAGAGACAAAATAAATAGATTATTTCCCAAACAAAGTGCATTTTCCCCGAAATACCATACTTTTATTGCTTTTCTTATGTGATGTACCCTAAATTCCCGATAGTCAAAAGATGGTACATAGATTGCGCATCAGCTTGAGAGCTTATTAGAAATGCAAAATCTCAGACCTCATGTCAGACTCACTCAATCAAAATTTGCATTTTAATAAGATCCCCTGTTGATTCTTATGCACACTAAAATTTGAGATACAGTGTCCAAATGTCCTGCATGAAGACAAACTGAATCCCTGAAATATGTGATGGGACAGGATCCATTGGGCCTGACAAGGCTTAAGAAGGGAATGATAATTTTGTTTTTGGGATAAGAAACTGTCATATTTCTTAATGAATACCAAAGCTGATGGTCAAACACGGTCATTCATTTCTTAGAAGCACACCTGGCTCTTTTCAAAAGGGAATTTATTTACACAACCAAAACAATTATAAAAAACCACCACTTAAACTCTTTCACAAAGATTCTATTGAATTGTGATTAAAAAGAAAAAAAGGAACAACATGTAGAAACAGATCATGCAGAGTAAACCTATGGCTACTCAGTGGGTTGGCTATTAGGAGCTTTTGGGAATTTAAATATTATCTAAAGTGCAAACTAGGCAAAAGATTTATTTGTAGTGCTAGAAATAAGAGTTCCATGCAATTTGAAGGTTATAGGAAGGTGTGTAGGGAAGCCTCACCTAAAAGTCTAATAATGTATTATGGACGGAAAGACTGTTCTTCCCAAACTGTGTTCACATTAACAAAATCGAAGCCCACAGAAGAGCTGTACCTCTTTGACAAGAAAATATTATCTCTCTCTTTGACAGCAGAGGAAAATGCACATGGGCAAGGATGGGTTATGGGGTTGAAGAAAAATAAAATGTTGGAACTTCAACATTAAAACCCAAAGGGAATAAAGAGTATCTAGTTTTTAAATTATCATATTTTTATATTGTCTTTCTTAGTCATCTACCATGATTAAATCCAACTCACAGCAGCACACTGTGAGAAAGAAACATACTTCCTTCTTGGATGATAACTTTCTCAAGTCATTCCTTTAACAATATCATGCCTGGGGTTTAAGAGCACAAAGCAGGAATATAAAAAAAAAAACAATTGTGACCCATGAGGAATCAAAGCAAAACATATACTCATTATAGTGGGTTGACTGGTGATTTCCCAAAAGATAGGTCCATCTGGAACCTGTCAGTGGGATCTCATTTGGAAAAATGGTCTTTGCAGACATAAGGAAGTTAAGAATCTTGAGATGAGATCATCTTGGATCAGAGTAGGTCTCAAATCCAGTAACTTTATAAGCAATATAAAGGAAACAAGACACAGACACAGAGAAGAAAGCCATGGGAAGAGGGAGGCAGGTTGGGAGATGCCGCCATAGCCAGGGGACACCAGCAGGCACTAGAAGCTAGAAGAAACAAGGAAGGATTCTCTCCTAGAACTTTCAGAAGGAGCATGGCTCTGCCAACATCTTGATTTCAGACTTCTTGACTTCAGAAATGTGAGAGAAAACATTTCTGTTGTTAAGCAGTTTTATTTCTGGTAAATTATTATGGCAGCCTTAGGAAACTGGTACCCTCACTTGGAGTACTTTGTCTTCTATTTTGTCGTTGTTGTTGTTGATAATGATGATGATTTCCCTAGAGATAAGCCTTCATAGGTGGACTCGAAATGTATCAGCTATGAGCAATGTTTTCTTTACCTTGTGATGTAGAAGGGAAGGGTGGATGCTGGTTTTAAAAAAAAAATTAGACACAGGCTGTATATAAGGCATAAAATTTGAATAATCTTTCTAGGATATAAGATAATCTATCCATATACACTCTATAAGTTTCCTGCAACAAAGTCATGAAAAACAGGGATAGAAAGAGGATAGAGCAGTTGATACATATAGCTACCCACCTGAACGTTAAACTACACTCTGTACTTGATTTTCACTCCATTTTAGAGCAAATCAACCAGAGATCATGCCTTTGTTGTAGTCATTTCATTTAAATCCTTGTCAGGATGATTCCTGGCAATGGGTCAGAGCACAAATAATTCATTCTGTGATTTGGAGTAAAGAGGGACTGAGTCTGGCAAGAAGGAGTGGAGGGCAAATTAGCAGGAAGCTCTTATGAATTGAGGAGTAAACATTGGATGTGGTTATCCCCAGGAAAGGAACTGACAGCTCTACACCAAGTCTAGGGCAGGTAGGAACTCTGAAGATCAAGCTAGTTCTGAACTTAATGTTCAGGGCACAGTTGTTGTAGGTACAAGAGATTATAATAGAGTATGCAGACACACATCCCAATTGTTCTAATTGTTCCTACCATTGTGGTGGAAAGAGAGACAAGTATCACTCTTTTCCTCTCTATTTCCTCTTGTACCTACTAAAGGGCATTCACCTTTCTTGCTCACCCTTGAAAAATGGAGACCAGGAGGCACAATCAAATCACAGTGAACATCCCTAAACACCAAGACCATTTACCTAAAAGTCTCTAAGCCCCAAAGGGAGTTAGCAAAGCCCTCAGCAACCAAATATAGACGGGAATCTTTCCTGGCAGATCCCATGAGGGACTATAATCCACTATTACAAGTCAAATTTTGTGCTTCCTTAAATCTGGGCTGACTTCAACTCTCTGCATGTGTTTAGAATATAGGCTGTTGACAAACTGACTTACCATTGAATGTAAAAGAGGAGACATTGCCTCAGGAAAATCCATATGGTTCATGTTAGAAAACAAGTTTGAAGGAGTCAGGGGAGCCAGGGGAAGAGTGAAGACAAATGATGTCAGACTGCACTAGAGTGCAAGAAATCTCCCTCCTAACATAGGATGTTGGGAGCCCATTGGGAAGAGTTTTCCAGAGCGTTAGCTCCCCACCCCCCAAAAGAAAAATTTCCTTTGACTTTACATCCATGAGCACTTAGACTAAGAACTGTGGTTACCTGAACAAAGGCCTGCCAGAAACATCCATGCCAAATAATTGGAACCTGTCATGGCATCTTATTCAGCAAAGGATATGATTAAGTGACCAGTCTTGAGAGAAGCAGATATCTGGATGATCTGGGTGGGCCCTAATGCTATCACACATATCTTCATAAGAGAGAGGCAGAGGGAAATTTGAGGGAGAGAGGGGAGACAGTGCAAAGATGGAGTAGACAGAGATGTGGCCACAAGCCAAGGAACACCAAGAGCCTCAGAAAGCTGGAAGAGGCATGGAAGGATTCTTTCCTAGAGCCTCTGGAATGCATTAAACCCTATCAGCACCTTGATTGCATACTTGTAGCCCCCAGAAGTGTGAAAGATAAAAGTTCTGGGTTTTTTTAAAGCTGCCCAGTTTCTTGTCATTTGTTATGGCAGCCCTGAAAGCTAAAACAAAAAATAAAATCCACATTCCTTAAGGACAAATTTAACGCCCTTCCATTCATACATATTCATCTTCAGCATTTTAGGTTAAATAACAATAAACATCTGAGCTTTGGAGAGTTATTTGTCAAGAGCTACTATATTTTTAGTTTTCAGCCATGTAATTTCCCCCCCAAGAACTCTAAGTCTAGGTTTCTATTAGAAAGAAAAATATTGAGGGTAAGTGATTTTTGATCCTGACATGAATATGGTGTTTATGCAGCTTTAAGTTATGCATTATTTACTGTCACTTCAAACATAGAGACAAATGTCGGAAGAGAAGACAGAGCCCAATATGAATTCCTTCAGGGGAAAAAAAAGTGACAGAAAGAGAAAGGGGGGTGGAAAGGGATATTGAAAGGGAAAAAGAGAGCAAAGGAGAGGATAAGAGAGGTACCTATGTATCAAGGAATAGAGTTTATATCTGTTGACAGTACGTTATGGAGATTGCAAACTATAAATAACAGCTTCATCATTCCCACCTAGGAAATACAGTTCTCTTGGGGAAAGTACTGAGGGGCAGCAATAGCCATTAGTGTACTATCAGACATGATTTACCTTCGATATTACCAAAATAGCAATATGCTCTAAGCTAGGGCCTTCTTTTCCAATAACCCCAAAGTACATGTGGAGGTCAAAACTGGAGTTTTCTAAAATTAAAGTTGTTAGAGGAAAAGTTTACACAAAAGTAGTGAAGTTTCTCTGACTTCTACAGATTTCAAAAATAAAATCTAACTTTACATTATGTGATGGGACCTGTTTGGAAATTACCATCTTGCATCTCAGATTGATTTAAGTCAACATTGCCTCCATAGCCCTGGGACCTTCCTCAGGCTGTCCACTAGGACCAAACAGCATTGGCTGGAAGCCAAAATGAGCTGTCATAACATAGTGAAAAATTTCACAATCCACTCAATGATGACATCCATGAACATATGCACAGACTCACATGCCAAATGATTATAAACAATTGATATAAATCATGTATGTAAACAGCAATCAAAGCAGGTTGAAAAGCATTCATTGGCTTCCTTTTAAGTCAATATTTGATTCAGCATTTATTTCTGCAAATCTGTGCTTATGTGGGTTAACAATGAGCATGCTGACAGTAAGTAAAAATACATTATCTTAGCCTACCAATAATGATAATACATACCATCTCTAATAAGTGAGGTTTAGAGATAATGTACACTTAGTTCTTATTGTCTGTAATTTTAGACATAATTTTATTCTGTCTATAAT